>NC_064765.1:4835000-5135000 GCF_011397635.1 Epinephelus fuscoguttatus
AAATTTGGGGCAAAATTACCTTTTTGAAGATTTCACCTGAGCTTCTTGGAAATCTTTTCAAATGATCTCTGACACTAAAACAATCGGCAGAGAGAAGTCCGTCTGATGTCTCTCTGTGTCGAGGACTTCCCGATGGTCTCCACCTGTTTCCTCCGTCATGTTCGCATCCGGCTGGTGGATGGAGGCTGAATCAGCCTGCGGAGAGCTCACAGGCTGACAGCTTACATAAGCACACTGTACGCTGTGTATTATTCTCCAACATGGCCTTAATCCTCACACTGGGAGAGATAAGTCTCCCCAAGGTGGGATTCAGCAGCTGAAGATGAGCTGCTGTGATGCTGCTGCACGTTAACGTTTCCTCCTCTTTGATCTGCCGTCCTGTAAACCTCAGCCGATCCACACACACACACATCTGCTAACATTTGGCTCATTATAAAAACGTCACATCAATCGTCTTTTTTTAAAAGATGAGATGAAAGTAACGGGTGTTAAACGTTCTGTCGATGGAATTTAAGTGTTTGTGTTTCACAGAAAGAAACACGTTTACAGTTTTTTCTTTTTACGTCAGAAAAACATTTGAACTTCATGTTGAAGAAACACACAAGTTTAAACCTGCTCTGTGTGGTCTGCGGAACAAAACTAAAACGCTGCTTCAATTCCACTCCAGTATGACTAAGAACTACGGCCATGCTGGACGACTCCGACCCTGCAGTGATGTGGAGAGCACAGTTGTGTTCACAGTTTAATACAGCTGCTCCTGTCTGAACCATAATCATCAGTCTGTTTACGATGACGCGTTTCAGAACAACAAGAAGGTCGATTCCTCTCCAGGAGTTTAAAGCTGTTTGTGTCTTTGTGCTCCCTGAAAGACAGATTAGAAAGACTCCACCTGCCTTTATTATCACGTCCATGCACAGTTGGTGCACGTACAGAGCGTGCAGACTGCAGGGTCACAGATTTTGGACGTCCTTCACGAACAGCAGGTGACCAAGTTTACATCACATGAACTCTCATGACCTCACAGATACTCAAAGCATGACCTGGCTTTAAGGGTGTGGAGGACACCAGAGTTCATGTCCTGTCAAAAATGTATTTCTTGCTCATTTTCTAGATTCATACTTGTATTTTGGATTTCTACTAGAACATGTTGACATGCCTAATTAAAGGTCCAGTGTTGGATTTAGGGGGATGTACTTGCAGAAGTAGAATATAACAAGTGCTTTCCTTAGTGTTTAATCACCTGAAAATGGATTGTTGGTGTCAGACGGGCTGGTCTGAGTGTTTACTGGGATTTTCAGCACAACCATCTCTAGGGTTTACAGAGGATGGTCCCAAAAAGAGCAAATATCCAGTGAGCCAAAATGCCTTGTTGATGCCAGAGGTCAGAGGAGAATGGCCAGACTGGTTCAAGATGATAGAAAGGCAACAGGAAGTCAAATAAGCACTGGTTCCAACCAAGGTGTGCAGAAGAGCATCTCTGAAGCAACAACACCTTGTCCAACCTTGAAGCAGATGGGCTACAGCAGCAGAAGACCACACCAGGTGCCACTCCTGTCAGCTAACAACAGGAAACTGAGGCTACAATTCACACGGGTTTTCTCACCAAAACTGGACAATAGAAGATTGGAAAAACCACATTCAGATGGAAGCATGGATCCATCCTGCCTTGTATCAACGCTTCAGGCTGCTGCTGGTGGTGTAATGGTGTGGGGGAGATTTTCTTAGTACCAACTGAGCATGGTTTAAACACCACAGCCTACCTGAGTATTGTTGCTGAGCGTGTCCATCCCTTTATGACCACAGTGTACCCATCTTCTGATGGCTACTTCCAGCAGGATAACGCACCATGTCACAAAGCTCACATCATCTCAAACATGACAATGAGTTCACTGTACTCCAGTGGCCTCCACAGTCACCAGATCTCAGTCCAATAGAGCACCTTTGGGATGTGCTGGAACGGGAGATTCTCATCATGGATGTGCAGCCGACAAATCTGCAGCAACTGTGTGATGTCATCATGTCAATATGGACCAACGTCTCTGAGGAATGTTTCCAGCACCTTGTTGAATCTGTGACACCAAGAATTAAAAAGGGCGTCCCACCTGGTACCAGCAGGGTGTACCTAATAAAGTGTATATCTACATAGGGAGCGGGTCATTGTTTAAGGAGATCACCATGTTTCTACAGTAGCCCAGAACAGACAAACCAAACACTGACTGAAGCAGATGACCACAGAAAGAAATCTGTCACCTGCTGACCTCAGCTCGTCTCACTGGAAACAGAATTCAGAACAGTCTGACACCTTTACATAAGTAACCGTCATTACTTTGACTCTGACTTTTCTCACCTTTAATATAAACATTCAACACTGTAACATTATAAATATGACGGGATATAAGGAAAAGCATCCCAGATCCACTTTAAGGTAATCTCACTGCAGCTGCAGGAGCAGAAATTCTAGAATTATGAAAACACTTACATCATAACTTATTGTTGGAGCTCCTCAGTAACAACATGGTCACCTTGTAAAGCACATAACCACGAGATAACACAGAACTTTATTCCTCCTGAGGGAAACTATTGTGCAGCAGTTGCAGCAGAGAGGGAAAGAGTGCAAACTATAAAGAAGTGAACAGTGAGGATCATAAAGGAAAGAGCAAGGAAGACAGAAAGCAACTGCTGCCTGCTCGTACAGGGAGTACAGCTAATACAGGGTTCAATTTTCAACCTCTGATGATGTCATATGCCTCAGTTTCCTGCCTGCCTCTTAACTGATGATCAGCCAGTAAAAAGATTATTTAAATAACACAAACATCATCATCAGTATAATCACCGCTGAAGTGCCAAAAACTGCAGTTCCACTAATGGCCATTTGAGGCTGGCTCCAGGAGCGAGTCCGTCCCCAGAGACCTGCCAAGCTGCGACCACTGTTCAAGACCGACATACAACAAAAGCAGTTGTTTTTTTAGGGACCTGTCGCTGTGTTTCCAGCTGTGATTGTGCCTCCAAAGCCACGTATTTTAGGCCACAATAGGATCTTTTCCTTACCATAACCAAGTGGTTTTTAGGCATGGGTAAAAATGAACTTCACACAGGCACACGCAGTGGGTGAGAACACAAATATATTTTTTATTTTTCAGAATAAAACTAAGTAAAAAGATGTGCAGTATATGTGTAGTATTTTAACACGTAAATCACTATTATCAAGCTGCAGTTCCTTTTAATTTGAAAGTCAGTGACACAAGTGTGACCTTTGACCCCTTGGTCACATCGGTCACTGACATGGAGGACTCCAGCCATGAAACTCTGCAGCCCGAGGATGAGGCGGCAGCCTACATGGAGCTCAAGACACCCAAGGAGGATCCTTTGGAGGTTTGATGGTGGTGGAAGGAGCATGCTAACATGTTTCCTAACCTGGCAGTGATTGAATGTTTTCACCATCCAGTCAAAGAGACATCCAATTCAAAAACGGAGAACCAGCTTAATGTGAGGGACTGGAGCCTGGGGGGGTTTAAACACGGTGGGACATCTTGGGAGTTTTGTTAACGGATGCGGCTTTGACTAAAACATGACCATTAACAGGTCGGTTCTGGTACTGAGCTTTACAGGTATGGGCGGGTGCAGGTTTTCAAAAATGGACCCGTGCAGTACTCTGATCGATGGTCCTTGTGTATCAGTCTGTGTCTCAATATCCTCTCAATATTCTGAGGTTTTTGAGGGTCCCTGAACGCAGCGTAGGTGAAACTCTTCATGATCTTACTACATAATGACGAAAACTCTGTGTCTGTGTGTGTTCCACGTTTTTCTCCTCACTGACTTGGTCAATCCATGTGAAATTTGGCACAGTGGTAGAGGGTCATGGGAGGATGCCAATGAAGCAATATTACATCAATTGGCCAAAGGGGGGCGCTATAGCAACCGATTGAAATTGCAAATTTTGAATGGGCATATCTCATGCCCCGTATGTCGTAGAGACATGAAACTTTGCACAGAAATGCCTCTCCTCATGAGGAACACATTTGCCTCAAGAACCCATAACTTCTGGTTATATAGATTTTCTGCCATTTTGAATTTTTTGAAAAACACTATTATGTTTATTATACTATTATGTTTTTCCTCTTTTCTGACTTATAAATGTTGCATAATCGTGTTAAACGATGCCAATGCGTCAAATAATGAGGTTCGTGCATTTGGAAGTGAGCCCTGCAAGCTGTTTTGGATGGCTCTGCACGCTGTGTTTTACAGTCTTTTTTTAAACAGTGTAGTCCATGTAACGTTAATGCGTGCCGGACTTACTTATATGGGCATGCCCAGGCACTTCGGAAGTCCTCGGGAGTGTGATCAATCACAGCGGAGTGGGCTCGGTGGGAGGCGAGGGCCTGGGGGTAGAGTATATTGCACAGACCGTTTTCGCGGGATGCAGGAAATACAAGGAAGCAGTGCAACGAGAGGCACAGCGTCCTGAAGATCTACAAAGCTCTGTGTGCAGGTAATCGTGTGTAGCTGCTCTATAGGAGTCCAGAAATCAAATACAAAGGCCCAAAAATGAGTATAATAGGTCCTCTTTAAAATCGATCTCTTCCTAGGAAGTTTGAGCGATCTGCATGAAACTGGGTGAACATAATCTAGGGACCAATATCTAAAGTTCCCTCTTGGCAAAAGTTGGAAAACTTACTAAAACTGAGCGTCTATAAGGCAATGAATATTGCGGAGGACGTGGCTCATCACATAAAGGTGTAGAACATCTCAAGGGTTTCACCCATCACCACGCAACTTTGTAGGCATATGACCACACATAATCTGAGGGGACCCCTCCATTATTGACCCCATCAAACAAAATGGGGGCGCTAGAGAGCTCATTTCTTATCTAGGCCTAACCGCCATATGGATTTTTACTAAACTTGGTAGATATGTAGAACAGGACGCCTCAAGCTGACTGGAGAAATTTAACTCTAATTGGCAACTGGGTGGCGCTATAACAACAGAAAAATGCTTCAAAATGGCTAAAATGTGACCGATCGCTGTGGCTCCCCCTGTGGACCAATGTTGGTGTTGTTTCTAATGTTTGGTATGACTAAGTCATGGTATGGTATGCTGTACATAATCACGGAAACTGTCAGTGTGTCATTCTGTCAGTCAGTCATTCTGTCTGTCCCACGTTTTTCTACTCACTGACGTGGTCAATCTATGTGAAACTGCACATAGGCATTGAGGACTGGCATAGGTAGAAGGTGACAAAGCTACCAATGAGTATGGACTAGTTTCTTTTTATGCTCAGAAGCAGTTTGTGGAGTTTTAAGTCGTGGGATAATTGATCAGATCAGATCAGATCGATAGATGAGAGGAGCTGCAGAGTAAACTTTTAAAACCAGTGCACTGAACAGTTAATGTCCACTTTCACAACACCTGGCGTTCTGCTGCTCTGTCTGTGCCCAGAGTCTGCTCTGAGCTCCAGGAGTGTAAAGCAATGAATAACCAAACAGTATCTAACACAACAACACACCTAATGAACAGTCCAGCTCGGCGGCAAACGTGGCGGCAGATGTTTTAATCGCTGCCACAAACAAACGAATGTGTGGGAGTCTGTTTTAAATAAAGGTCAGTGTTTGACAGGGCTGAAAATTAACACCAGCCACCGGCCAAACGCTGGTAAAATATGCAAGTGGCTGCTGGATGTGTTTCCTTTACCTGCCAAAATAACACAATGGTGATGTATTGAGTGGCCGCTGTAATTTGGGAGTTCATCAGCCACAGCGTCAGGTGGAGAAAAAGTTAATTTCCAGCTCTGGTGTTTGACTGTTTACAGTGTAGAGAGAGTCGTATGAGTCAGTGTATGAGACAAATGTAGTGAAATATGTGAGTGCAGATACGAGTTATGAGGTAATAAGAGTGGAGTCGTTATCTCTGATTAAATCTCATATTTCAGATGTTATTTTCTTCTTCTCTACCGCAGGACGAACAGTTTCCCTCATCTGATTAATCACCTCCAGTCCTCCATGAATCACACACACACACACACACACACACACACACACACACACACACATGGTGACTTCCTCTGAATGAATCAAACATTCATTCAGAACCATAAACATGATCAATGACACACTCTGAGAAACACATTACATGTCAGACACACGGCTTTCACTCTGCAGCGGCCATATTTATCTCAGCTTCACCTTCCTCTCAGCTCCCAGCATGCACTGGGACAAGATTTACTGAGCAGACCTGAGGGTTCAAATATGGATCAGGTGGAAAGACACGAGACATAGGAGGAGAAGAAGAAGAAGGATCTGGATCTACTCGCTTCTGTACCCTCGTTTCCTTCTCTTCTTGTTGTGTCCTCGTTTCCTTCTCTCCTCCTCATTTTGCTTCCTACTTTTACTCTCTTGTGTGTTTGTTTTCTTTCCTCCTGTTTCTTTCTTTCCATCTCTTGTTTCCTAGTGTTGTTTCCTCCTCTCCATTCATGTTTCAGCACTTGTTTCCTTCTCTCTTTTCTTGTTTCCTTTTCTCCTCTCCTCTCATTTGTTCCTCCTGTGTTTCCTCCTCACCTCGTGTCTCCTCCTCATGTTTCCTCCTCTCCTCGTGTTTCCTCCTCTTGTATCCTCCTAACTTGTTTCCTCCTCCTTCCTGATTCCTCCTCTTATTTCTTGTGTTTCCTTGTCATGTTTCCTCTTCTCTTTTGTTCCCCCACTTGTATCCTCCTCCCTTGTTTCCTCTTCTTTTGTTTCCTCTTCTTCTCTTGCGTTTCCTCCTTGTTTCCTCCTCTCTTGTTGTGTTTCCTCTTCTTTTTTATCCTTCCCTCTTATCATGTTTCTTCTTCTTGTTTCCTACCCTTTTGTTTCCTTCTTGTTTACTCCTATCATTCCTTGTTTACTCTTCTTTTGTTTCCTCCTCTACTCTTGTGTTTCATCCTCATGCTTCCTCCTCTCTTGTTTCCTTCTTGTTTCCTCCTCCCATTTCTTGTTCCCTGTTCTTTTGTTTCCTCCTCTCCTCTCATGTTTCCTTCTCATGGCTCCTTTCAAAGGCTCACTTCATGAGGTCATCAGACAAAAAGATCAGAAACATGAAGTTTCAGCTTTCTTGAACTGAAGCTGACGATCGTCACTAACGAGGTGAGCTTGTCTGAACTTCCTGTCTCAGCTCCCAAACAGATTTTAACTTCCTGTATCTTCCAGAAAACATCCACAACAAAGGAGGAGCTCCTGCAGGCGTTTCCTCTGGGGAGCAGAGTTAAACTGCTGCAGCACTTTGTTTCACACCAACAACAAAAAGTCAAACTTTTCTACCTTAAGAGAAACCTGAGGAGTTTTTCTTCTTCTTCTTCTGTCTTAGTTAAGGTCTTCCTCTCTTGTCTCCTTCTTCTTCTCTCTCAGTGAAAGTCCTCCTCCTCCTCCTCTCCTCGGAGCTGTTACTTCTCCTCGGCTGGTCGGGCCGGCCGGGAGGATCCAGAGTAAATCCAAACAGACATGTTGATTAATTTCTTCAACCAAATGTTTAGTGGAACAGAAAAGAGGCTGTCACACTGGCTGGTACACAAACAGAGATGTTCTCTGAGCCGTGAAGTGTCACTCTGCTGTCTCCACCTCAGCTCCTCACAAACAGGCAGCGCCATCCAGCAAAGCAAATGCACCCACACCGGGACGGACACGCAGCCTGACAGAAAGAGGTCAAAGGTCACTCTGTCAGTGTATATTTACTGTTGAACACCTGATCTGTGGAGGGATGTCCCACTCTGATCACAGACCACAAACCACGTTAGAAGTCATCAGTGAAATCTTCCATGAGATCAAAGTGACTGTGCAGCTTCACACGGAATATAAACTGTGTCGACTTATTGATTCAGCACTCGATGTAACGGCCACTACGCCCCAACATGTTCTCATCCCAACTCGTCAAATACCGCTGCTTTATCTGTGGTCCTGAACAGCAACACGTGACGCTCTAGGTACCCTCCTGTGTCTGTTTTTTACATTCTGGGATGGCATGTGTCTTTGTGTCACTGTGTCTTTTCAAAATACACTTCAGTTTTCACAGGAAATGATCAGTGTGTGCTCCTCACATGCACACAATCTTTTTCTTTTCTAACATCAGAACTGGAGAAGCCTCTTGGATGTGAAGTGAAATGTCTTCAAGAAACTCAGTTGCCTATGATATAGCACTTGGGATTATTATGACCTGGATGACTGAGAATCTTCACCACCATATTTTTCTTTACAGACTTAAACACCAGGTAAATTGAGCACGGTCTCACTCCAAAGTCGTCAAAATCCTGCACATGGGCAGTGACTTACGGAAACCAACAAAAAAGGCGTCCTTTAACGTTGTGGCCGGTTGCTGTTATAGTTTAACAGTGCCCAGCGCCGTCAGGGGGAAATGTGGCAGGACAAGGACAAAAGTTAAGTTAAGGCTGTGAAAGTGCAACTAGGGTGGTGGATGGGTCCAACAAACACCGACTTTCACCTGAGAGAGCGGTGTTTGTGTCCCGTAAAATTCTAGAGCCAAACCCTGTTGTTTCTCCTAAACCTAACCATGTGCTCTTGTTGTTGAAGGAAAAAAACGTCAATTCACGGTGTTGTACCACTGTAGTGCTTTTATTTTGATAGGGACTGAATGTAAACATTAAATTTCCCGTGGAAACAGAAGTTTATTTTGAAAGAAGACAATGCATGTAACAGGCTGAAGTTGACCTGCCGTCCAAGAACGTCAACAACCAACACACCCAGGGTACCTTGAAGGAAGTGGAAAGTCCATGATCAAAGGCCAATATGTGACGATGTCAGAGTGAGAATGTGTTTGGTAAAACACTTCGTTTTTACATTATATCCTTAAATTTAGGCAACAAAGCTACATGGTTAGGTTCAGAAAAAAAGGAAACACCATGTTTTGGCTCAACATCATGTCACATACGTCACTGCTGTAGCATGCTACACATACTGGCACAATGTTGGTGTTGACATAACTCCACTGACTGTTGGTTTCACACAAGAAACAAACAGCAGGCTCCCGGGTGAAAGTCTGGACCCGTCCACCTCACCTCCCGCCCTATAGGGACTTTCTCGCTCTTTATGCTGTGAGAGATGGCAGCCGGTACATTTCATAATGCCTGTCGGCTGTAGTTTAGCGGTCTGTTCAAGTGCAACTTTTTGGCCGAGACACAAGCGATGCAACAGTCAACTTCCATCTCTGCTGGTTCTTTGATGTCGGTTGGTTGTGTCTGGGCCTTCAGAGTGTCATTAAAGACAGACAGGCTCATCCTGTGAGGAGCAGGAACATCAGCAATAGCCCGTCTGATGGTGTTTGAGATATTGTGTCAGATATAAATGACAACATCAAGGAAGGAGGGAAGTCACAAGATCATCAGAGTCAGTGGGATTAATCCTGTGGGGAACATGAACGTTTGAACATTATGGGCTCTAGTTTCCCGGCGCGGCGCAGGTTGGCGAATCCCGCACTGTCGACAGATCCAGCTTGGCGCAGTGACAGTTTCTGAAGGTGCGCTAAAAGCTCGCCAGCTGAAACCAGGTCTACTGTCAGCGCAGGCGGAGTGCAGCCGGTGTAAGTGGAAGTGCGCACACGTCACCAAAACCTCACAGGCAGGTTTCCAGAATATCAGGCACATTAACGATGCAATAAATACCCAAAAAAACACTATTCAATGCAACTATCTGCAATCAGCACATAAATGTATCTCTATATCGACTGTCCCGTCACATCTGATGTCAGATCAAAGGGGATTGGCACCGTTTGGCACCATTTGGCACACGTATTGGAAACCCAACCTGATTTGATTTACACAGCTGCAAACTAATGAGTTCACATCCCTCTCGGCCAACCACAAACAGCCACAGCATCAGATAGGGAGTATATATTCAGCATCTGTCATCTTAGAAAAGTCAAAAGAAAAGAAACCGAGTGAGACTGCGAGAGAGAAAGAGAGAGAGCGCGTGCACGAGAGAAACGCAACATTGATTTACAATTGTGGTGACCTCCTCCCAGGCTACCTTTGCATCATCAGCCCGTGGAGGTCTGCTCGCAGTTCTGTATATTCGGACACTGTGAGCTTGGACCTCCCGGACATCAGTTTCCTCCTGGGAGAAGTTTGGCCGTCTGACGCTGCTGCTGTCTTCTGCCATGGTGAAATGAGTAAACTCTCATTACTCCTTCGTGCGGTGCATTTAAGGGCGAGGAGAGGGGCTCATTTGATTGGTGTGATGTGTGTAAAACCCACTCCACGCCTTCTCTCCTCCCTCTTTCCGACTTGCGCAGGTAGGAGGGACGGAGGTGGGAAAGAGGAGTAGCTGCACCAGCTGCACGGTGTGCCAAACTTGCAAAATCCGCCTGGCCACATCCAGTTGGCGAAGCGCAGGTGCGCTGCGCCTCTGCCTTGCCCGGTCTGCGAAACTAGAGGCCAGTGTGATCGCAGTCCATCAGTTAGCTGAAAAGCCTTAACTTCACCTTCAGACTAACTCATGTCGCAACAACAAAACTTCAATTTACACACTGAGACCAAAGTTTATCTTCCAAAGGGAATCATATCATATATGAAAACTCTAAAGAGACATCGGAGCCAGAGGTGGCGACCATGAACACTGACTGAAAGCTCCTCTGCTAACTGCTAATCATCTCCACCAACTGTCCCTCTGTTTTCACAGCTACTATCCTTCACAGCAGCAGCAACTAGTTAGTCTGAGTGGAGCTCCTCCTCTTCCTCCTCCTCTCCTCTTCCTCCTCCTCCTCACATCAAACAGCCGGTCGGCAGGAAACAGGAGGTGGGCCAACAGCGCTCCCAGTAATCTGCCGCACTCCATCCTCATTACCACACATTAACACTTATTAACACAGTAAACCCACAGCTAATGGGTTGATAAACACAGGAACACACTGGGAGGAAGGGGGAGGAGGGACGGGGGGGGACAATGGCGGGCGTGAACGGTGTTTCCTGTGTGCGAGGAAACAGCTGGGAGAGGAGGAGGTAATTAAAAAACAATTATAATTAATCCCAATTTCCCAGAGAAGGTAAAGAGAGAGCAGGTCAAATATGCAGTTAATGATTTCATCAAAGTACAGGAATATGCAGATTTCTGTCTGCAGCCGCTCACAGCTCGCCTTCACACCTTCACACACACCTTCACACACACCTTCGCACACACACACACACACACACACACACACACACTGTTTCATCCTTCAGCCAGCGCAGGTTTGTTTCTTCAGCTTTTTCATTTGATGATTTTTCCCCAAAATCTAAACTTTTAACAAAATCTTTGTGGATTTTCTTTGATTCTTAAGGTGGCGTTCACATCACAGACTCAGGGCTGGATCTGACACCTGACCCCAAAGTCCAGTTCGTTTGATTAGTGTGAACACTTTGTACCGCACCTGGACACAGTGCGCCGATCTGTACTTGATACCACATAAAGAGGTGGTCTGCAGTGTGGGTCATGTGTACCTGGTACAGTTCACGTCAGGTGTGAACACTAACTGTATCAAACACAGAAGGGGACTGATGTTTACTGCGACTACAGGGAATTTTTAACAGATTATGAAACTGTCTTGATGCCTCTGTATCAGACGGCAGTGCAGCCCACTGCAGGTAGACCCAGAAATGACTTCGCAACCGCCTGCGACCTGCAGTTGGTGCTCCGGTGGGAGGTGGCAGTATCTGTCGGTCCCACTCTTTCCTACACTGTAGCACAACAAAAATATCACCTAGGAGATGACACAAGTGTTCATTAATGCTAACCTAAGCAGGGTTGGAGTGGAATGAAATCAACTGTAAATAATATTAAAACGCACTGAACTGCCTTCACACCTGAGGATTGTTTTCAGGTCTGTCGGACCCCTTTAGTTTGGTTCACTTGGTCTGGAGAAAGGAAAAAGAGACGGACTGTTGGCCTCTGATTTACTTTGACTTACTACAGAGCCCAGTCTCACTCCGAAGTCGTCAATATCCGGTGCATGGGAAGTGATTTGCGTCAGAAACCAACAAAAAAAAAAAAAAAACAGGTGTCCTTTAATGTTGGCATGATACGCGGCCGGTTGCCGGCAGCATCACAAGGAAACGCAGCAGGACAAGGACAAAAGTTAAGGCGATGAAAGTCGGGGTGGGGCAGGCAGGAGGGTTGGTGGATGGGTCCAACAAACACTAACTTTGACACGAGAGAGAGCCGTGTTTGCATCCTGTAAGACTGAAAAGCCAAACCCTGTTGTTTTTTCCTAAACATAACCACGTGTGTGTGTTCTTGTTTTTGTACCGACGTACTGCTTTTATTTTGAAAGAGACTGTCAGACTGTTTACTGTAATAAACTTTAAATTTCCTGTGAAAACGGAAGAAAAAGGACTTGACACGGTGTCCCAGAACGTCAACAACCAACACACCCAGGATACCTTGCATGTCGTATCTGGACGGGGAAAGTCCATGACCAAACATCAATACGTGACGAGGTCAGAGTGAGAATGTGTTGATCTACAAATGAATCCAGGAGTGCGGTGAAAGGTTGTTTTCTAGTTTCAGGATTCTTAGATGCTCAACAGAACGATTTTAAGTTTGTCAAAATCAAAAATAAATGTGTAATCAGTTTGCCACAGCACAGAAAAGTGGGTTATTAACCGTCCAGCCAAATTTGAAGGATCAAAAAAACTGGTTGGCTGTATCAAATTAGATTTTAAAAACATGAAAAAATGAGCAGTATTCTTGGCTCTGGGGAGCATGTCCGCTGAGGGCAACGAAGATCGAGCCACTACAAAGTACAACAGGATCATGCTAACCCAGTAGGACACAGTCAATGGCACCATACCCTCCGAACAAAAGATCAAGAGAGCGGAGCTGCACAGCGACAGCCTCTCGATCAGCAGCTAACGTTAGCACAAAGCACACACCCACAACAGTGTTGGGCTCGTTACTCTAAAAATGTAATATAGTACACATTACTCGTTACAAAGTAATAATATAACTTTACTTATCACTCCCTGCCAACAGTAATCCGTTACACTACTCGATATATTACTTTCCCTTACATCCCATAAAACTGGTATTCGAGTATCTCCCCAAAAGTCAGATGTGTGCGTCTGTGTGAATGTCACGATAACAGCTGATACGTGTGTGGCTAAGGTCAGATAGCTTCGATTTTTACCCAGGAGTCTTCAGTTGCCTGTGACCGCTATTTTCCTGCGTAAAATCCAGTTTTGGTTGTTTAATCAATCAGTGCAGGGCTACAGCTGACCTCCGCAGCTGAGGAGGGCTCACCTTTAGTGGGGTGTATTTCCTGGAGTGTCACATTGTTGTACTGTCGGTCATTGTAAGTGCTTCAGACCAGAGGGTTGAGGACGTGTTTCAGTCCAACCACCTGCAGCAACAGTGTTCTTGTCATCTTTCCTCCCGACAAAATCAAAGTAATAGGAATATTTCCAGCTGCTGAGGTAAAAAGTGTTTCCATATTTCAAACTAGCCTGCTGCTTCGTGACGTGCCTGCTCAGTGTGACGATTATGAAGATGAGTCGGCTGATGTGATGTTGTATTTCATGTTAGTATGACGTGATAACAAAAGTAATGTTTAACAAGCTGTTGGTTTTGGGGTAACTCATTTTATTACAGAACTTTTATTAGTAATTAGTTACATTAGTAATGTGGTGCTGTCGTTAGTGACAGCGATTCTGCTTGTGTTTATATGATAGTGGCGTTTAACAAAGACGTTTATTCACATATTCATTAGACTGAAAGAGCAAAGAGAGCTCGTGGGATGCTGTAAGATGTTAATCGATTGTCTTAATTGTATTAATATAATATGTTGTTTATTCAGGCGGGCTCCACTACTCTGTTTAGTTAATCTGGTTTAACTTGGTGCAGTGTGTTTTCTTTCTGCATCTGCATCTTCAGTTCTTCTTCTCTGTGTGACCAAACTCTTTGACATCATGAATCTAACTTGTTTTTCTTTTTACTGTCACATAAACTCAGCTGAACTGAACTTAACGTCTTCAGAGTCTCGCTGAGCTCCGTGACCTCAGAGGAATCTGGACCCCCACCCCCTCCTCGCCACCCCCCCTCAGCCTTGAGGATCTGGATCGTTTTATATCATCAGCCTTCAGCAGCATACGAGCTTCTCCTCCGTCTCATCGTCCAGGACAACAAACAGCAGCCTCACACAGCAGATACAGAAATAACAGCCTGTAGGAGTTCTTTAGTGTGATTCAGTGTGTGACAGTGAAGAGCTGCTGAACGTCCTGTAATCCCTCTGCTGCCTTTCACATCCAAACATCTCACACAAAACACACAATGCACCCGAGACTGAGGAGGAAACAGGAAGTGTGTAAGAGCCTCGGCAGGGAGGGAAAATAATGTCACATTTTGATTTGAGACAGATTTTGATTTTACACGTTATTTAAGAAAATGTTAAATCTCCTGCTGATCAGTCACAAGTTTTTAGATTGATTTAATTTCATCTGGGCAGAAACCTCTTAATACTGGATTCTTTTTAGGTCGGTACTGATATTGATATTTGTGAGTTTAAATAATCTGATCAGTTTATTTTATTTTGATCTCTGATATATATAGATTCATATATATATAATTCAATTTTAAATGTACTGATTTGTTTTTCCTCCCAATGTCTGACTGACATAAATTCAATATTTTTGGGGTTTGAAACAGAAATACAGTCAGACAATAGGAGGCTTCTGATAAGGTACTAAACTTTGGAGTTTTAGTAAAATGTGATGCACAGTTTCAAATTTCTATTTCACATTTTATAAACCAGACAAACCAGTAATCGATTCATTGAGAGAATAATGAGCAGGTAAACCCATCACATGAAATAGTTTACAGTAAAGATGCAGCAGTTTATAGGCTGAACATCAGTATCAGACGATATTGGCCTTGTTGTTCGCCTTATCGGCACATAAGATGACATTCGCATTTGGTAGTGGCCGATGTTTTTGTGTTGTGTCACATCAATGATGCGCAGGCTAAATATCAGGGTTCCAGACTTACAATAGGAAATGTGTTTGGGATGTACAGTGATCTTCCCCGGGATGCTGCTGGGATGAAAGGATGCAGTATACTCACTATCAACACGTCAGGGGACGCTCCCATTCAAGGGGCCATACACATGTCGTGATTTTAGCGGCCTCGAAATCATTGTTTTTAATGTAGACGTGCAGCAGGTGCGCCAGAGCGACACAATTGTCGCAAGCACATGTTACCTACTTTAGGGTGCAACAGCTGCGCCCTGAGGTCAACTTTTGGAATGCAGCAGTGCGCACCACGTCATGTGACGAGGAACAAGCAATCTCAGCTGACAGATATCAAACAAAGACACAAGAGTAGCGCCCAACCTCATGATTGATGCTACATTGTGAACAAATCAGCAGGAAGAGAGGTAGTTAACATTAGCGGTTAGCAGTTAGCTGTTAGCAGTTAGCAGCTAGTGGCTGGAACTACCTGCTGACAGAGGTTAACCTCCACTGGAACTACTACTGTCGCTGCATCCTGAGCTCAGCATCACCTAGGAGGAATGGGCCTCATTCACAAACAGGAAGTATGCACAAATCTGTGTTTAAACGCATGAACGTTTTAGGAGAAATCTGGGAATCATCAATATTTCCTTACCTGAATTTTTCCCTACTCTGTGAACAAATTTAGACCTCCCTCAGACCATGCATACACACAAATGATAAAAGCCTGTCTGTCTCAGAAAATCTGAACAAACCACATGAGTAACATTAAGACTGTAATTATTTAAAAGACTTTAACAGACAATATTTAAAACCGTTAAATCACTGATGCATTTGGTCAAATGTATTAAATACATGAAACTGACACACTGTCATCCTGAAAGCGGAGTATCTCAGTTCTTATTCAAAGGAAATTGTGCATATGCTGATTTATAGCCGACAAAAAAAGCATGCAGGATAAATAAAGATTCTGATCTACCTCCAGGCAGGTATTAAGTTGCCATATGTAACCCTGCTGGAAGCTGCTGCTGTCTGTGCCTTCAGGAGAGCACATCAGAGAGCGACATGTTAAAGCATGTTTGAAGACAGTGAAGAACGGCTGGCCAGCTGTTTCTGACTGAATTCACTCCTTCACTTCACAGACGCTCACTGATGGTAGAAAAATGGGGGCGTGGCGGGATGCTGATTGCAGATAGTGGCTACGCACCTGTCATTTTTTTTGAAAAGACAAAATCAGCTGGTGCGCACGTGTCATGAATCCAACAATAAGTTTGCGTGTGTCCTTATTTTATTGGGTGGCTGTGGCTCAGAGGAAGAGCGGGTCAACCCCTGATCGGAAGACCGAAGTTCAAAGCTCCTCGAGTCCTCATGTCGAAGCATCCTTGGGCGAGATGCTGAACCCCAAATTGCTCCCGATGGCTGTTTCATCAGTGTGTGAGAGTGTGTGAATGGTCACTGAGTAGCAGGTGGCACCTTATGTGGTAGCCTCGGCCACCAGTGAGTGAATGTGTGAATGTGGTATGTAGAGTTAACGTGCTTTGAGTGGTTGGAGGACTAGAGAAGCGTTTACCATTTATACACAGAGTAAGAATGTTTCTATGCACATATTAGTGACTGAAGCCTGATGTGATTGGTTCAAAGAAATAAAAACAAGCCAGAGCTTTTTCCCTCCACAGCGTGATGATAATATTTTGATTCCAGAATCCTGGAAACACGAGACAACATCATCATCATGTGTGTCGACACCTGAGCTCACCAAACATCCAGAATTAAATACAAAGTATTTCACACATTCACTGTCACCTGTGACCCAAAGGCATGCTGGGAAACACACAAACACAGTTTCCCCACCACCAAAATACCAATCAGTGTGTGTGTGTGTGTGTGTGTGTGTGTGTGTGTTTGCGATCCGGACACATCTGCTACCTGTCACCTTCAGTTACACACCCCCTCCCCTCCTCCGCTGTGTGTCAGAGCTGCAACAGGAGCTGTCAATCACCACACACACATTTGACAGTATCTGTTGTGGCGTGTGTGTGTGTGTGTGTGTGTGTGTGTGTGTGCATGCGTGTGAGTGTGTGTGTGTGACAGATGGCCTCAGGATGCTGCTGTTGGGGCAGATTAACCACAAACACACACACACACACTAACAGTGCTGTTAGCTCCATGCTAACATGTTAGCATTAAACAGCTGAACCAGAATAAGAATAGAAACAGAGAGGACGGAGACACCTGACTCTGAACAGCTGCTCATCCTCACTGGATTCCACTAACATCTGTTTTCCTTTAGAAACCCTAACGACACTGAAAGAGTCGATGAGTTCACACTAATGTTTCTGCTGTAGATGTTTCAGCTTGAGCTCATTTTAACTTTTTTATATCCTGTTGGGTAGTTTAATCTACAGCGATGCATCATATTCTATAAGACCATCATGTGTTTGTAGCCTGGCCGTCCTGTGAAAGCCACATATCTCAGTCAACACACAGAGCCTACACCATAACCTGACGTGCACCTCCCCAGAAATGTAACTACACGTCGTGGCCACACAGACCTCCTGTCTGTTTCTATAAGCTGAAACCATTTCCCTCAGTGGAAACAAAGCTTTTATTTACTTTAATTTCACAGATAAGAAACAATAAACTGTGAAGACAATAAAGCCTCCACAAAAAATAGCATTTTAAGTCTTGTGTGTGATTTATCCTGGCTTCATATGAGCAGAGGAAATCTCTGCTAGTCGCTAGGCTAATTTATACAACGTAAAATGCCATAGGCTTGTGCTAATAACATTAGCATGTTGTATTTGTTTGGAAAACGTGTTTAGTATAAGACAGTTGTTTTGTCAGTGAACCTTGTGAGCTGTAATGGACCTGAATTTTGTAACGTTACCTTTGTTAAATGTTGCTGTTGTCCCTGGCTTCATATGAGTAGAGGAAAAGTCTGCTAGCTGCTAGGCTAATTTATACAATGTAAAATACCATAGACTTGTGCTAATAATGTTAGCATGTTGTATTTGTGGGGAAAATGTGTCCAGATAAAGACAAGTGTTTGTCTGTGAATGCTGCGAGTTATAGTGAAGCTGATTTGTGTACTTGTGTTTGAAATTGTCTCTATTAAGTCATGTTTAATGTGTGTTTAATGTGTTTTGAATCAACTAAACTTTACAGTACTTCACAGAAACCCCATCGCCGACTAGTGTTTTGGGGGTGTAACTGCAGAGTGACACAGACACACCACCGCACATGTATAAATGCTCACAACAGTGTAGGCGACATGTGTAGGGTCTCCTGCACAACTATAAATCCTGCTTAAGGCAGGGATAGCAGCAGCAAAGGGCGCACTGAATGAGATTCGCCAATTGGTGGCAGAGAAAGGAATCATGTGATCTATCAGCTGACTCCCTCCCATCAATCAGCTGCTCCATCAGTTGATTGGGCTGTTTGAGATCAGCTGATGTAGCTGGGATGTGAGCTGAGCTTGACATCGTGTCCTGCCTGAACTAACACTGTGCTCACTTAAGTTTAAGAAGGAGGAGAATTTTCTCAACACATAAAAAAACAAACATTCAGCATCAGCACATCTGGAGATACATGGTTTTCACTGGTCAGGAAGTAACTGTCAGACACATGTAGTGCAGTAAAAAGCACAATATTCACCTCTGAGATGGAGAGGAATTTACACTCAATAAAATATATTGCAGTAAATGTACTTAGTTACACTCCACCTCTGCTGTGGTGAGTCAGCAGGACTTACAGTGTGTCATCATGTTGCGGCTGCAGTGTACCTAGCGGCCTGCAGGGGGCGCTATGGGCTCCTAGGCCTGTTGTCACTTTGGTGTTGTTCAGAGAGAAGCAGCCAAACAGTGAGTGAGCAGCAGACTGACCTTTTCCATCCAAATGAGCTCTAACTGCACATTGTGCTGCGGAGAGTTTATGAGGCAGAAAATGAGCCCATATGGCTGTGAAATCACATCAGGATCATGACAACAAATCAAACACCACATCTGACCGCCAGTCAACAACAACAACAACGACGACCACGACAACCACACAGGACAGATCACACTCACTCACTGACCGGCTGACTGCAGGCTGCAGCTGCATCATGAGGACGATGATGATGATGGTGCAGCCAACAGATCACATGTGCTGCTGCAGCTGTTACTGAATGATGAATGATTAATCTGCTGATTATTTATAAACAGAAAACAGTCGAACGTGTCCTGATGTGTAGTTTCCCTGAGCTGACGTCTTCAGATGCCCAAAAATCCAAGGCTGTTCATTTTAACATCATGTAAGGGTGTGTCCAAACAATTTTTCCCAGCAGCAGCGTCTTTTTCAATTGTTCCCACTGAGCAGAGAGCGTATGTGGCTGCATGTGGCTGCTTAGAGAAAAGGCGCTGCACCTATTATAATTTTCCAAGCATTACGCCTTTTTTGTGCGGCTGCTCCGAGCACTTTAAGATGAAAATTTCTGATTTTTGAGAAAGGCGCCAAGGACGTCACTGCCGCATCTTTAGCTGGGCCACTGTCGGCTATCACAGCTATGGCAGAAAAGTTTACTTTTTGGGAGGAGATCAGCCAGCGGACACTGGATGTTGCTGCAGAGTGTTCTGCTATTACGACCCTTGTAAGCTTAAAGTTAACTGTGCCAACCCTCTGTTAATGTAGCGTTGTATTAGCTACCTAGCTAACGTCACTGTCAAGATATTGTTGTCGTAGAAACATACCCACGCGGAGCACGTCATTTTTACAAAAGCACAGGGAGTGTTTTTTTACAAAGCTCCCCAGCATCCTGCCAGTACATATCTACTGAAGAAAAACACTATGTGGAGACACACACGAGAACAGCAACCCAATCAACACATTTAATGTAACCATTGTAAACATCTGGAAACCACAGATATTTTACGTTATAAGGTAGCAGATACATTGAACTCTGTTAACTGTAGTTAACTTGTGGTTATGTTTATGCACAAAAACCACCTGGGCATGGTGAGGAAAAGATCATGTTTTGGCTTAAAATCCCTGGTTTTCATGGCACTAACAGCAACGAGCCACATGCAGAGAGTAAAAATTAGTCAACTCCAGTTGCACAAAACGTTATTAACCGTCTCAATCTGCTCTCATCCAGCTGTGCTGAATGATGAATCCCAGTTGACCCCAAGTAACTTAGCATAAGTAACACCATTGAAACAGTACATTAGGGCAGGTGTGGTGCCGTGTGCAAAGACTCGGACACATGCCAAAGAACTGGAGAGGTGCAACCAAAAAAAGTATGTAAGGAGAAAAACTTATGCAGTAGTGAAATTGATGTACTAATGTTTTTAAAGTGTCAGTACTCAGGCTGTTTTCACAATTTTTTTGTATGTTTACTTACGAAAAGTAATGCACCCAAATTCGTACATATCCCACGTATTTTGAAAGGCTGTGATTACGAGACAAATGCACTGATGGCAGTAAACGAGGAGCCAGTCCAGAGTGCTTGCAAGGAGGCAGGTTGGGGTGTTGGATGGGTCACAAAAAAATGGACTTTCGCCCTGGGGACAGTGTTAAGATATAGTTCGGTAGCTATGACAACGATATCTAAGTTACCTGCGGAGTTCCATATTCAACAGATCCAGTGTGGACAGAGAGCGTCTGATCTAACGCGATGCGACGCTCACATCCAGTTAGGACACAGAGTTACTCCATAAATCAGCACGACACAGTTTTCAGTCTTTCCGCAAGTATTTTCTGACATGTAAAATGTGTTAAGAAAATGATGTGACTTTGCCCAAAAATATTCACAGTTCAGATTTTGGAACCACATGATTAATTATCTGTTGATTCACTTATTGATTAACTGACCACAAAGTCTCTGTTTGATTCTTAGAATCACTTTATGACCAGAAACAGGAAGTTCATCTCCATCATCGTCTCCTAAAGCCTCCATCGTTTACTGAATGTAAAACAAATGCACAGATGTTGCATCCTAATCCCCTCCTTCCCTCCTTCCTTCCTTCTTTCCTTCCTTCCTCCCTCCTCTGTTGCATCCCGGCTGCAAACAGAATCCCCCCCCACACACACACACAGATGAAGAGGAATTATTCGTAAAGACCTGAGTTTCCATGAGCTCAGAGACGTCAGCGCTCTAAACTGTGTGAATGTAAGTAACAGTGAGCGTGATGTAATACGCCTCCTCCCCCTCTAATCTGTGACATATAAGATTACAGATAATCTGAGTGTGAGCTGACGTCACGCAGGGAACACTGTCACTACGCTGTTATTACGACAGTATGGTACCAAAGGTGCTGCACATAATGTTTGATTGACCGAGTGATGACACACACGTGGCTGCAGAAATAAAAGCTCCAACATCAGTGAGCATCCTGCCTCCTTTAAATACCTCATGTATTTGTACTGCAGCTGGACTGAGATACAAAGTAATAATCCAGAAGTTTCCTCAGAGGGAAGAAGAACCTGACTGATGGTTTAATACAGCAACCACAGGACACTAAACACACAGCTCAGTTTACTGATGTCCTCTCTGTAAATATTACTGTAGTATTACAGTAAAAACAAACCATGAGGACACAGAGGAGTACTCTAACGTCACCACAGTTTCCTTTGGGAATATTACAGCTGAAAAACAAACACTCATAAATCCTGTATGTGTGCAGTCTTGAGGTCAGCGCTGAGATCAACCCGCTGCTCTTCCTACAGAAATATTAAAGGAATATTTCACTGGCTCCATAAAGAACAGTAACACACTGTAAACTGTGTCAGACACACTTCCAGTGTAAATCATTACAGGAACATCTCAGGACGAGGTCATAAAACAGATAATAAAAGGACTACAAGGACTCCACGAACCGTGGCTGAGGCTGCAGCTCCAGCTGAGGACACTGAGGTTAGTGAACTTAATATTTGTTCCTGGGGATTCTCAGGAATGTTTGTGACCTGTGGGGAGTTTATTTTACTGCTAACAGTTGGAGGATTTTTCAGATTCGTGTTTCAGGCCAACACATAAATAAGCAGATGAATAAATAAGGTTTAAGTATTAATGCATCATAATTAAACTGCTGGCAGAGTGAAGGAGGCTTTGAAATACCAATTAAAGCTCCATGTCGGGAGATAAACAGCATAAATGAACAGTTAACTGAATCAAAGAAACATGGAACAGAAATACTGCTGTGTCAAAAATGTTTAAGTTCTGGTTACTGACCTGAATATAAATGTAATGATTATAATAAGATGTCTCAGGTGATACCAAAGAGTTTAATGCAACACGAGCAGTGGATGAAATACTACAGGAGAACTGAGTCACAGCAACACGCCAGTAACACCACAGCAGATGACACAACGAGAGATGTCAGTTCATTTTGCTTTCAACGGTTTGACACCCACTAACCAGTAACTAATGAGTTAATTTTTAATGTCCAGGTGGAGCAATAATAAATATTAAGGCTGCACGATATATACTGGCCGCTAAATTATCAGCCAATAATGGGACATTTTTATTATAAAAATTATAGCTGATAAATAGCGCAGATAATATGAAGCCAAACTGCTTTCATTGACTTAACAAGGGCAGCATCTACACACCGACACAGTGGGTGGTGGTGCATGTACCTTTAAACTTGGTTTGCCAGCTGCCAATAAACACAGAGAAGAAGAAGAACAACTGCAGCACGCTGTCTAGAGGACAGAGCATGTCGCGGTGTGGACATTGTTCACAGAGGAAGACAACAGGATTGCACCAAGGGTCTGATCTAGTGTTGTGTCGTTCACGAACGAATCGTTCAAAAGAACTAATCTGTTGAGTGGACGTACTGAACTGAATCACTTCCAGAACTGATTCGTTCATTTCTCAGCAGTGAGCGTGCAGGCTGGGAGTGGAACTGCCGATTTGGTCTGTTCGAACGATGAATCACTCGCGAGTTGCGAGGCAGCCAGGGTGCAGGGAGGGACTACCTACCGCGTGACGAATCACTCAGGGAACGAATCACTCAGTGAACGACGTAACCTCGATCCCTGAGTGATTCAAATCTTTTCTTCTCAGCAATACACTTTCATGGGGACCGTTTTCTCCAAGCTAACAGCTAATGTAGCCAGGAGTCAAGCTACATGAACACCATCACACACCTGCCCATTGTTTTAACAGACTTAGTTTCCAGATAAAGAAACTTAAAACGTTAGGCTGGACAGTAATGAGACTCAGCACTCCTGGAAGCCACAAACTGAACTGAATCATAGATCGTTCAGCCGTGTATCAGTTCAGTGAGTTGGACTATGCAGTACACAGTCTGGGCTCCTCCCGCCAAGCACTAAACGATTCAGTGAACGAATCTTTTTAATGAACTGATTCTAGTGATTCAGTAGATTCTAAACAACTGCTTTGCTCATCATTAGTGTGATCTCCAACCGCCCGACACAAGTTAGACACAGGGCTGCAGGAGTGTTAGCATGAGCTATTTAGCAGCAGCGGTTAACATCTAACACCGAGCTTTTAAAAGGCTTGACTCAATAGTGATGTCAGGTTGATTCTGTTAGGAGCTATGGGATATTAAATCAGGTGTATTTTCTCACTAATGTCTTAGTAAGACTGCCCCCGATAGTTGACCAAATGTTAGTCGACCAGAAAGGTCATTAGTCAGCAAGATTTCATTGGTCACTTAGTCACGGAAAACAAACAAACAAACAAACAAAAACTCTACTAGGACCTGCACCTTATCAAAATAAATCAAAACCTATATGACTGGACCATGTGGGACTTTAATCTGAAAGGACAGACACAGGAAGTGTCCACGCTCAGCAGTCAGACAGGAGTCAGGTTAATCTCCAGGGCTGGTACCTGCGGTTATTCCACAGGCTAGTTAATAACATGTCGGGCAGGAAATCCAAAGTGTGGGATCATTTTGAGAAGGTGAAGGATGAACCCAAGGTGATATGTAAACTCATCTTCATTGGTCGACTACAAACATGACGTATCATCTGAAACATGGAAGTAGCTACATGCCCATTAGCCCACAGCGTCATTAACAGGCAGCTCGCTCAGTGTGTGACGTGCACTTGGATATAAAATATAGGCCTATATTAATGAAGGTTCATTAGTACGGTTTGTATTTCTCTGTAATGTAGCACAGTGTTAACAATGTTACTGATACTATTCTTTCTCACACCTTCAACTCAAACCACCAAAATATATCATTTCATCATTACAGCAATATCAGCAACATGCAGGAGACTAGTCCACTGATGGACCCTGATGATGACTGTTGGTCGACTAGGAACACTCTTCGTCAGTAGCAGCCCTATTTAAGTCACGTGTAATTTGTCACATTACAAAACTGATGTTATCCTCGTGAAAATGACAGCATACCACCCGTTACAGTCACCGATGTCTCTATCTGGTGTTACCGTTAGCGCCTACACCTGTTTATGATTCAAAACAAGATGCTAAATGAGCTAAAGGTCCCCTTATTTGCTTTTTCTTCAGATCCTGTTCATCAGCAGATAAAGTCTTCACTGCTGTTATCATGTCAGCTACAGTAAGAACTGAAATTCAGTTTTAAAAACTGAGCAAACTCTGACACTGATGATGAAGACCATGAGATGTGGCTGAAAGCTCAGACTAGTAAGAGGACCTTTATATTTTTTTTGTTAAAGAGAAATATTCTATCGGAGGAGATGTGAAAGAAGAAATATCAAAGTTGATTCTTGACCTTGGAAAGAGTAAAAATATATGTAACTCAAGGTCACTTATGAGTTCTTTTCTTGAGCTTTCAACCACATCACATGATCTTCTTCAGCAGATGGAGGTTGCTCAGTTATTATCATGTGATATGCGTGTGGAAATTCCACTCAAGATGTGATGATAGCTGCTGATGAAGACCATGACCTGCAGTCTAAAGGTCCAGAAACATGTCAGAGAGCAAAGCTAGTAAGCGGCCCTTGATTTTTATGTGTGTGTGTGTGTGTGTGTGTGTGTGTGTGTTTGAGTCGTCTCAACCAGATCAACATCAGTGTCACGTGCTGATGGTGTGTGTTGAGATGTTCACACAGATTAAACATGAATAAATTAAATCATGTTAAAGTAAATAAATAATCTGACAGGATTAAATTATAAAGAGCAGAAACAAACAGACGTCACGTTCAGAGCCCAGAGGGATCAGAGTGATGATGTCACAGTGATGTCACAGTGATGAACCAGCATCATCATCATCATAACACAAAGGTCACTCAGAGCTCAGTCTGAGTCCCACAGAGACCCTGTAGACCTGCAGGCTCTGTGAGTCCCACAGAGACACAGAAACAAAGAGTCCTAAAGAGATAGACCTGCAAAGACCCTGTGTCCCCCAAAGACCAGAACATCCCTGAGCTGTCACAGGGGATAAAAATAACACAGCAGCAGCAACATCATGTCACCATCTACTGAGTACCACTGAGACTTTGAAGACCTGCAGACACCCTATAGACCTGCAGACACCCTGTAGACCTGCAGAGACCCTGAGTCCCCCAAAGACCAGAATATTCCTGATCTGTCACACAATAAAACAGCACCAGTAACATCATGCAATTAACTACAGTAAGTCCCACAGAGACACCTGCAGAGACCCTGTAGACCTGAGGACACCCTGAGTCCCACAAAGACCCTGGAGACCTGCAGAGACCCTCTGTCCCCCAAAGACCAGAATATTCCTGCACTGTCACACAGGATAAAAATAACACAGCAGGAGTAACATCATGTCACCATCTACTGAGTCCCACTGAGACCCTGTGGATCTGCAGACACCCATAGGCCTATACAGGGACCCTGAAGACCCACAGAGACCCTGAAGACCTGCAGAAACCTTGTAGACCTGCAGAGACCTTAAGTCCCACAAAAACCCAAATATTCGTGTGCTGTCACAGATGACACAGCAGCAGTAACTTCATGTCACCATAGTGCATCCCACAGAAACCCTGTAGATCTGCAAATCCCCTTTAGACCTGCAGACTCTCTGAGTCTCACAGAGACCCTGTAGACCTGCACAGACCCTGTAGACCTGCAGTACTGTTACACACAGGAACACGGTGAGACATGATGGCGTCAGGATGATCTAATAAAGACTGAACATCAGTCAGTTACTGCAGAGGTATTATTAGGAGCCCCCCTCACTGTGTTCACAGGTGTGTGTTGGTGTGCAGCAGCCTACCTGTTGTGCCCTCAGGCCAGGCATGAATGTAATATGACTGAATGAGCATCACACACACACACACACAAATTTAGCCTACACGCGCTAAATCCCTCACAAGGTCAAGTTGGTGTGGGTGGTATTCCGGGTTAAACGCTGCTTGTGCTGCGCTGCGGCCGTTCACACCGCATCACACCGAATTTACCGGGCAGGAAAATTTAGAGAATGACAACATGTTAATTGCATGTTAATGACGTCCTTACCGTACACGCCCTGGCCGTGCACGCCCTGCAGGAAGCCGGTAAACAGCCACAGGAGACCGAAAACTAAACCCATCTTCACATCCTCCTCTGGCCGCCTCGCTGCGTCTCTCCCCCCGGGGATGAGGTTGTCAGATCGGTTCCCCGCAGCTGCTGCTGCCGCCGCTGCTGCTCCTCCCTCCTCCACCTCCGCTCCGGCCGGCGTCCCTCCGCACGGAATCCGGCCCGGTGACCGGTTCTCATCCACAAATCCAACTGTGTCCCCGCCGGCACCCCGCCACCACCCCCCGATCCCCGGTCAGATGTGACAGGGAGGTCCGGTTCTGCTCATACCGGAGCTAACGTTAGCTAAAACCGTCAGAGACCAGCTGAGGAGGATGACGGTCAGCGGAGACCCGAGAGGAAGAGCCGGTGCCTCAGCCGCGTCTCCTTGATGGTGACATTGTAGGAAAAAGATTCAAATTCAGGAGAAAACAAGTCGGTGCGACAGATCCTCACACCGGGAGGATGTTCACAAGTCCCCGCTGCCCCTCCGCCGAGTCCACCGGGCTCCTTGTCCGTGAGTCGGTACCGGAGTTACATCCATCATGCTGAGGAGAAGCGGGACCCGCTCCGTGTCCTTGCTGTCAGCGGCTCGTCGCGGCCCGTCAGGCCGGGCAGGAGAGGCAGAGAGTCGGGCTCCGTGATGCTGTGATGCCGCTCTGAGATACGGCGAAGCAGAGAGAGGAGAAGCGGTCAGTCCCGTCGACTCGTCGGTGGATTTTACCGGTGAGAGACGTCACCGAGCGAACCGAGCGGTAAAGACGAACAGAACGGACAGGGACACAGCTTCCGGGAGGCATTTTCAAAATAAAACCCAGTTAACAAATAGGCTACTAACGTGTGATACAAAACAACAGCTGGTAAAACTGTTCATGTGTGCAGACAATATAATATAATATGATAAAATATAATATAATATAATAAATAATTATCTGAATCTGAGAAGTCAGTAGGGATAATAATAGAATATTTCTGAAAAACTTTTGCTTTTTTTCCTGGTAGATTTCTTAACAATTTTTGAACAGTACACCTAAAACACTACAAGAGAATTAAATGACTTTATGGTTGAACTATTCACAACTTACAAAATGCTGACTGTGGCAGGGGTTAAAAAATAAATTGTAATTTAAGGTGTCACAAGTCAGAGAAGGTTGTAAATCAATGATGGTTAAATTAATAGGATTAATTATCACGTTATATGAATGAAACTATTTCGATATATGCGGACAATTCATTTGGTCATGTTTTCTTTTATTTGTCTTTTGTTTAAAAAGTGTTTAATAATGTAAGTTAATAATTACTTATACTTTTAAACAATCACAAAAGGGTGACGTTAAAAAAATGTTCAGTGTAAATTACCACTCACTTGTAGATTAGTATAAATATGTAACTATACTTTACACACTTAGTTGGATTTTAATCCATTTTTCTCTTTCAAAAGAAAAACATTTGTCTTTTACTTATTTTATCAAATTGTTTAATTATTTTGCTTATTAATGATTTTTTTTATCAATTTTCCTTAAAAAATTATTATTAAACTTTTTCTCCTTTTTGATCGAATTGCTTATTTATTATTTTACATATTTAGTTTATTTGTAATCAATTTTCTTTTTCTAAAAAAAAATCTCATTTATAAAAGTATTTTCCTTATTTTACTCAACTGTTTCTTTTTTACTGAATCAATCCAATTTTTTTTTAAAAAAAACCAATAAAATCAATCTGTTTTTTATTTATTCAACATTTCAGACGAATATAAAAAAGGTCATATACATTGCACCAAAGACATTAATTCAAAATGCAGAGGGATAACAAATAAAGTCAAATGAATAACTTATTTCCATCCTTGATATATGGAGGTTGAAATATGACGTGACATTGCATGATACTATAAATAAAGAGAGTTAAAATTTTGTTGTTAATGTCAAAACAAATAATTAATAAATTAAAACACTCAACAAATCTGATGTTTGTAAAAAAAAAAAAAATCCAAGTAATGTAAACTATCACTAGTTTTGGAAAGTTGCTGAACTTATTACATAATCCATTATTTATGTCACCACTTCCCAATCTGTAGGCTTTTATTTTGACGACATGTTTTCCGGTCTCACCGTGACTAACTGCCGGATATTTGACGTTACGCGGAATCTGCCGCGCGAAACATCACGAGCCGCTGGTTTCTGACCGTGACTGTAAAAAAAAAAAAAAACATCCTCACGAGACAAGAGGAGCCTGTAGGCGGCACGCGGGGTGGAAAATGACAGCGCGAGCCCTCACTGCGCACGTGTGTGATGTTCTTTTTTTCCCGGGACTCCTGTGAGGCGGGAAAAGAGACAGATGTCTCACTCAGAAACTACACACGGATTGATAAATTATTGATTGATAAAAAATGGAAAATTGAATGAAGGATGACGTCAGCAGTGTGGATGAAAATCTGATAATAAAATACTGCTACAGTCACTGTGAGGCCTCTGATGGAGATATGATCAACAGGTGCTTTATGTTTCCTCCTATTCTTATTTTTACCTTCCAGAACCTTCAGTTTCACTAATTTCAGGTTATATAAAAACCAAGTTTTGTCCAAATGAAGCAGAAAGTTTAATTTAATTTCCAGGTAGTTGCGACAAGCCCTCTTGTGCGTTGTGTCACTTGATCAGAGACGTGACACTGGATCGCATCAACATATATATTACACAACAATCATCACTGCATATCTGTGTATGACAAAGAATACCAAGGAAAATAATAAATTATTAATCTAATGCAACAGTTTTAATAATTTATTATAGTTTCTTTGGAATAGGCATATTATTTTGTCGTAGATGTTATTGAGAGTTTTACAAAAGAAAATAAAAAAAATCATAACAAAGATGTGTTTGCCTTTTTCAAGGGCATATGTAATATATGCAACCTGGTCTCATTCCGAAATCGTCGAAATCTGGCACTTGGGCCGTCAGACACTGACGAAAAAAGCTGTCCTTCAGCGTTGGCATGATACGTGGCTGGTCACTGTAATAGTTTAACTGTGGTCAGTGGCGTCAGGGGCAGCAGGACAAGAACAAAAGTTAAGGCAGCAAAAGCTTGACTGGAGTGGATGGGTCCAACAAACACCAACTTTCACCTGTGAGAGCAGTGTTTGCTTCCCCTTCTTTATGTTTTTCTAAAACCAGCTATGTGTTTTTGTTGTTGGAAAAAAAAAGGTCAATTGGTCTCAGTCCGGTTCCAAAGGAACTCTGGTGCGGTTGGTTTGTGGTGAGAAGGTGTTCCAACCTGGATGTGAAGTAACTGCAGTCACATGACACATTGTTTGGGTTAAACATGAGCATGTTACAGTCCTGGAGGATTATTAATGTGCACCTCCTCCTGTACTGCCTTAATATGCACATTCAGCACATCCAATGCATCAAAACATTGTTTTCTAGTTGGAGCCGCGTTTGCCTCGTTTTCAAACTGTATGGTTTGACTAAAATGAACAATGACAGCAATATAGTCCACGATGAGCAGCGCTAAAATCAACCTGCGTAGTTGTCCCTCCATTGTGACATTAGAAAGTGTCACATTTATCTTGCAAGTGTACTCTTCTTCAACGTTTGCTTTACTTCCTGGATTTTTCCCACATGGAAATTCTGACCAATCAAGAGCAGCTTTCTCACACAAGGCATTTGATCTGGTCCTCTTGTAAATGCTGCCGTGAGAACACCAACCAACTCAAGGCAATTGACCTATGGCTAAGCCACGCCCCCCTCCACTCACTCGGACAAACTATCAACATTCAGTGACCGGCGCTATGGCAGGTGTCACAGTACACGGCATTTCACAGGAGGCAATTGATTATTTTTGGGGACATAACGATCAGATGTCATTGAGAAGTAACCAAAAGGGCCTAAACTACGCATTGGAGGGATATATTCATCATTTTATTGTTGAGAAGGTCGATGAAAAGCTTAAATTACAAGCCAAAATTTACAGGTCACAGTGTACGCTTGTGAACCGCATCTGGTTGCCGTCACCATCAAAGACAACAAGTTAAAGTGCCACTGAAGTTAAGGTTTTTGGCTCAGAATATGAGAAAAGGATAACGGCCTTTTTACCATCTTTACCAAGAGTGTCTCTCCGTTAGTTTGGTGCTACAGTATTTACACTGAATCATTCAGCATAACGTTTGCCAACCTTTGTTATCTCTGCCATTACAGATAAGTTAATGAAGCTAAGCTCCAGAAGTTAACGTTAGCTTAACTAGAGCCCTTTGGACAACAGCTAACAATGATGTACCATCACCAAAGTACAAAACTAGAACAAAATAGGCTAATGAACTCCCAGCAAACAAGCTGACATGATGAACAACGCAGCTAGGAGCTAACGTTAGGCTAACTTTAGCTAACGTTAGCTAGAGATGTTAAAGATAACTTTATATTTCTTTCCAGCAAAGTGACAATATGTTGCCTCAAACACAATGTTGACTTACCTTAGAACAGATGTAGACATCATTGTTAATCTTATTCACGTTGAGTTGATGTTGTGGTCTAACGTTACCACACAACTTTATCCAAAGGAGACACTTTTCTCGGTTGAGATGTGGTTTAAAGTGTAAAAATACACCTGGTCGCCCAGCCTCTCAGGATACCTTGTGTCAGAGTTGCATGTACCCCATGCACACCGTTTGACCATTTTTGAACTTCAAATCTCTGAAAAAGCTCATAAAACCCAACAAAACTGACTTTCTGTAATGCATTTCAATGGACGTCCAGGCAGAGAATGTCCCAGTGTATGGGAATGGCTATACGCACTGTGATTGGCTCATCGCGTTTGAGGGCGGGACTTAGCCATAGGTCAATTATACAACTTTGGAACAACATGAGTCCCTGATTCAGACCAAAGGAGACAACTCTAGGTCTGAAAGCAGCCTTAATTATCCACAGAGAGCAGGGCAGAGCAGAGAGGCTCCATCATGCTAACGTGTGACTTGCTTTTCCCTCACTCGCTTCCCTTCCTTGTGTCTTAAGTGGGATTTATAGACTTCTGTGTTGAATCGACGCCGTACCTTTGGTGTAGGCTAGATGCATACCCTACGCTGTAGCCTGATGTGCACCTTCTCAGAAATGTAACTACACATCGCAGCGACCTCCTGTTTATTTTTGTAAATTGGAAACCATTTCCCTCAGTGGAAACAAAGCTTTATTTACTTTAATTTACCAACAAAATGACATTTTACGTCCTGTGTGGGATTTATCCTTAGTTTATACCAGTAGAGGAAAAGTCAGCTAGCTGCTAGGCTAATTTATACAATGTAAAACGCCATAGGCTTGTGCTAAAAACATTAGCATGTTGTATTTGTGGGGAAAATGTGTCCAGATAAAGACAAGTGTTTGTCTGTGAATGCTGCGAGTTATAGTGAAGCTGATTTGTGTGTTTGAAACTGTCTCTATTAAGCCATGTTTAATGTGTGTTTAATGTGTGTTTTGAATCAACTAAACTTTACAGCACTTCACAGAAACCTCCGCCACTGACTAGTGTTTTGGAGGTGTGACTGCAGAGTGACACAGACACACCACCGCACAAGTATAAATGTCATGGATTTTAATAATATCTAGATACTGGACACCAAGATGGCGCCTATTCATTCAAATTTAGTCACATACACCAAAATGTTTTCTAGCTTCTGAGTTTACTTTCATGGTATGTGGCCCACTGAATATGCACATCAGTGTTTCTCCCACTGGCCCCTCCCACTCAGCTCATGGACTTCAAATTACGGTGACGTCACAGATTTTTAAATCACTTTTCTTGGCTTGGGGAAAGTTTTACAAATATAAAATCTCAATAGTTCAATAGTTTGCAGTTTGAGATGTCAACAGTTTTATGGACATCTCTTTTACAGTGATGTCCTAAGGGGGAATTTTTTTTTGTTGCAATACTGCAAGTGGCCACTGGAAAAACTGATGCAAGGCTAAGCAGCTTTCCTGAGTGACTGATAAATGTTCACAGTGGCGTAGGCCACGTGCATAGGCTCTACAGTCTTTTCACGTCAGCAAGATGCACCTGCTTTTGTTGCCTAAACCCAACCACATCCGTCTGTTGGCCGTATGTAACCACGTGCGTTTGTTGTGGAAGTACTGTACTGACGTAGTGCTTTTATTTTGAAAGAGACTGTCTGCAAATTGTACATTTCCTGTGAAAACAGAAGTGTATTTTGAAAACAGACAATGCATGTAACAGTCTGAAGTTGACACAGCGTCCCAGGACATCAACAACCAACACACTCAGGGTACCTTAGACGTCATGTGTGGACGTGGAAACTCCATGACCAAACGTGGACATGTGACGAGGTTGGAGTGAGAATCTGTTAGCGTAGAGCCGACGCACTACTATGAATCTGCCTTTAGTCCCGCCAACAGGAGATGCGAGCGGAGGAGGCAAGGAAGGAGGAGTTTAAACTGCCAAATGAGAAATCTGTGGTTACATCAGTCTTACATGACGTCAGGTACATGTGACGTGCTGCACAGCTCTATCACCTTAAAGGAGGCCTTTATTCACTTATTTAAACTGTTAATCATAGAAATTATCAGTCGTATTATCACTGTTGTGGACTTTAAATCATTTAATCCCTTTTAAATCTTATATTTCATGTACAGATACAGTTACAGAGGGCGACCTGTACACGTCTCTGTAGCGTTTGTCTCCATCAGTGAGACACAGTGAGACGACTGAACCTGAAAACTTGTTCCTCCACAGTTTTGCTGCTGTCACAGATCGTTACAGTTACAAAGCTCTTCTTCTCCCCCGAGCCACCGCCACCTTCACCACCGCTTTGCTCTGCGTTTTCCTGTTTCCTTGTTTCCATGGTAATGCTCGGTGTCAGCCGGCGGCGGATGGTGGGCCGGTAACAGCACAGATCAGCAGTTTGTTTACGGCCCTGAGGGACACGTGGAGGAGACGACGGGGGAAAATGAAACGTCAGACTTAACAGTCAGCATCTCTGAGATCAGCGGCCGCCTCCAGACAAACTGTTTGAGCTGGTGAGACGGTGAGAAGGTGAGACAGTCAGAAGGTGAGACGGTCAACTCTCCAGGCAACAACTGTCCAGTCAGCTGCTGCAACTCTACGGCAGCTTTATTACCAACACACGGTGTGAGAGGCTCAGTGAGCTGAGGACAGTGAGCTGAGGACAGTGAGCTGAGACATTGAGCTGAGGACAGTGAGCTAACGACAGTGAGCTGAAAACAGTGACCTGAGGACAGTGAGCTGAGGACAGTGAGCTGAGGACAAACTGCTCATGTGTCCACACAAACTCTGGTTTATGGGAAATTAAGACATTTTCAGGAAGTGGAGACTTTCTTTTTTTTTTTTTTTTTACATAAAGCCGTCTTTGGGAAGTAAAGACGTTTTTGAGAAATTATGTTTTTGGGAGACATTTTTTGGGAAGTGAAGATCTCTTTAGGGAAGTGATGACATCTTTGGGAAGTGCAGACTATCTTTTGGGAAATTAAGAAATTTCGGGGGGAAGTGAGGACCTTTTTAAGGAAGTGAGGAAAGTTTTGGAAAAAGAGGACATTCCTGATAAGTGAGGACATTTTTGGAAAGTGAAGACACTTTTGAGAAATGAAGATATTTTGGGATATTAAAACATTTTTGGGAAGTAGAGATGTTTCTGGGCAATTAAGACTTTTTAGGAAATGAAGACACTTTTTAAAAAAAAAAAAAAAATGGCGACATGTTGTAGACAATTTTTTGAGGGACGTGAAGAATTTTTGGAAAGTGAAGACCTTTTTAGGGAAGTGAGGACATTTATGGGGAAAAGACATTTTTGGGTAAGTAAAGAGGTTTTTTAGGAAGTAAAAGCATATTTGGGAAGTTATATATTTTTTGAAATTGTAGAAATTTGGGGGAAATGAAGACATTTTTGGGAAGTGCAGACTTTATTTAAGTAAAGATGTTTGGGAAATTAAGACCTTTTTTAGGAAGTGAAGACAGTTTTTTGAGAAATGAAGATGATGATCTTTGGGAAGTGCAGACTATTTTGGGGTAAATTAAGAAATTTGGGGGGGAAGTGAAGACCTTTTTAAGGAAGTGATATTTTTGGGATATTAAAATTAAGTGCAGACATTTTTACGTAAAGCTCTTTTTGGGAAGTGCAAACTTTTTGGGAAGTAGAAATGTTTCTGGGAAATGAAGACATTTTTAGGAAGTCAGTCAATCAATCAATTTTATTTATAAAGCCCAATATCACAAATCACAGTTTGCCTCACAGGGCTTTACAGCATACAACATCCCTCTGTCCTTATGACCCTCACAGCGGATAAGGAAAAACTCCCCAAAAAAAAACCTTTAACAGGGAAAAAAAAACGGTAGAAACCTCAGGAAGAGCAACTGAGGAGGGATCCCTCTTCCAGGACGGACAGACGTGCAATAGATGCTGTACAGAACAGATCAACATAATAAATTAACAGTAATCCGTATGACACAGAGAGAGAGAGAGAGAGAGAGAGAGAGAGAGAGATGCAGGTAATGACAGTAGCTTATAACAACATTATTGAAAGTAATAATATTATAGTTATAGTTCTGGCTACTGTGGTACAATATGTTGAAAGTATGTATTAATACCTGGCAGTATACATGTGTGACAATAGTCATATGTGTATAATAACAGTAGAAGTATGACTAATGACTAATGATGGCAGCAGCAGCAGGAGGCATCTGGCAGGACCACGACAGCAGCACAACCACACACATCACGCTGTCCAGGCACCGCTGTGATATGAGTTAATCTGAGAGACAGTGGAGCACAAAGGCTCCGGAGAAGAAGCCGAGTTAGTGACATCCAGAATGGCCGAGTTAGCTAGATGCAGTAATAGGATACGAGAGAGAGAGAGAGAGAGAGAGAGAGAGAGAGAGAAGGAGAGAAGGTGCCCGGTGTATTATAGGGGGGTCCTCCGGCAGACTAGGCCTAAGTCAGCCTAACTAGGGACAGGAGAGATATGATCGCGTTTCTTAGTTCCTGTTAGTACACGTGCTGCTGCATTCTGAATTAGCTGGAGAGTTTTTAAGGGCTTACTAGAGCTACCTGATAATAGAGAGTTACAATAATCCAGCCTTGAGGTAACAAAAGCGTGGACCAATTTTTCTGCATCTTTTCGGGTCAGGATAGGCCTAATTTTCGCAATATTACGCAGATGAAAAAATGCAGTCCGTGAGGTTTGTTTTAAATGAGAATTAAAAGACAAATCTTGATCAAATGTTACTCCGAGGTTTCTTACGGTAGTGCTAGAGGCCAGAGCAATGCCATCTAGAGAAGTGAACACTTTAAAAAAAAAAAAAAAAAGAAGAAGAAATTTGGGGGGAAGTAAAGATATTTTTGGGAGGTGTGGACAATTTTTTGAGGGACGTGAAGATTTTTTGGAAAGTGAAGACCTTTTTAGGGAAGTGAGGACATTTATGGAAAAAGGACATTTCTGGGAAGTGACTACAATTTTTGGGAAGTAAGGACAGTTTTGGGTGAGTAAAGATGTTTTTTAGGAAGTAAAGACATATTTGGGAAGTTATACTTTTTTGGAAGTGTAGAAATTTTGGGGATACTAAGACATTTTTGGGAGGTAAAGATGTTTTGGGAAATTCAGACATTTTCAGGGAAGTGCAGACACTTTTGGGAAGTGAGGACATTTTGGAAAGTGCAGACCTTCTTCGGGAAGTGGAAACATTTTGGGGAAAAGAGGACATTTCTGGGAAGTGAACACACTTTGAGAAATGAAGAAATTTTAGGAAGTGGAGACATTTTTGGAAATGAGGACTTTTTGGGAAGCAATGTTTTGGGAAATAAAGTCATGTTTGGAAAGTAGGGACATTTTTTGGTAAGTGAAGACATTTTGGGGGAAGTGAAGACACTTTTTTGAGAAATCAAGACATTTTTGGAAAGTGCTAACAATTTTTTTAAGAAGTAAAGACATATTCTGAAATGAGGACAATTTGGGAACAAGAATACTTTTAATAAAGCAAGGACATTTTGGGGCTTCAACTGACATCAAAGAACAAACATCAGACTTGTATGAGTTGGTGTAATGTTCCTTTAAAGCTGCAAGCTGAGTTGAATCGTCACAAAAAGCTTTTACTGAACACAGGTTTTGTCTTTAAACACACTGACACCATGCTTTGCTCCTGAGCTCTTGTACAAACTGATGTGATGTGAGAAGTCTTGTGAAGCTGCTGATGTTCATTCAGTATTCATCAGACACACAGTCAGGTTTATTTCTTCCTGTAGATCAAACTCAGCCGGCTTTCATCGCGCTCACAGAAACAACATCACAGGATTAAAGAAGCATGTTGGAGAAGAGGAAAGAATAAAACATGTAGCTGTGGTCCTCTGAGTCTGTTTCATGGTTCAACTCCAACTGTGATCACACTTTAAAGGATGTTACAGATAATAATGAAAAACCTCATCACACTTTAACAAACAGCAGAAATTATTAAAGCTGCGTGTCACTTCAGATGGTATTAAACCTTTTCTGATTTATCTGTGTGAACCCCCAGCTGCTTTTATTCTCATCAGAGTCACTGCATGAGTCAGCTCCAAGCCTCAGTTATCATCAGTATCATCAGGGGAAGAAGGACTCAGATCTTTAACTTCAGTAACAGCACTAACACCACCGTGTAGAAATACTCTGCTGTAGCCTACTTAAAACACCAAAAGTAAAAGTTCTTATTCTGCAATCCAAATCTGTAAGGTAACTAAAGCTGTCGGGATGAAAAGGAAGCAGAAAATGGAAACACTCAAGTCAAATAAAAGTACCCTTTAAAGTACATTTTAAGAGTTTATTATTTTTCTTGAAGCAGTGAGGAGCCATATGTCACCTGAGGAGTCGTTTATGTAAATGTAAGTTTATTTAAAGTATGAAGTTAAATGTAAATTCAAGTCCCGCCCTCAAATGCGATGAGCCAATCACAGTGCGTATAGCCATTCCCATACACTGGGACATTCTCTACCTGGACGTCCATTGAAATGCATTACAGAAAGTCAGTTTTGTTCAGTTTTATGAGCTTTTTCTGAGATTTGAAGTTTAAAAATGGTCAAACGGTGTGCATGGGGTACATGCAACTCTGACACAAGGTATCCTGAGAGGCTGGGCGACCAGGTGTATTTTTACACTTTAAACCACATCTCAAGCGAGAAAAGTGTCTCCTTTGGATAAAGTTGTGTGGTAACGTTAGACCACAACATCAACTCAACGTGAATAAGATTAACAATGATGTCTACATCTGTTCTAAGGTAAGTCAACATTGTGTTTGAGGCAACATATTGTCACTTTGCTGGAAAGAAATATAAAGTTATCTTTAACATCTCTAGCTAACGTTAGCTAAAGTTAGCCTAACGTTAGCTCCTAGCTGCGTTGTTCATCATGTCACCTTGTTTGCTGGGAGTTCATTAGCCTATTTTGTTCTAGTTTTGTACTTTGGTGATGGTACATCATTGTTAGCTGTTGTCCAAAGGGCTCTAGTTAAGCTAACGTTAACTTCTGGAGCTTAGCTTCATTAACTTATCTGTAATGGCAGAGATAACAAAGGTTGGCAAACGTTATGCTGAATGATTCAGTGTAAATACTGTAGCACCAAACTAACGGAGAGACACTCTTGGTAAAGATGGTAAAAAGGCCGTTATCCTTTTCTCATATTCTGAGCCAAAAACCTTAACTTCAGTGGCACTTTAACTTGTTGTCTTTGATGGTGACGGCAACCAGATGCGGTTCACAAGCGTACACTGTGACCTGTAAATTTTGGCTTGTAATTTAAGCTTTTCATCGACCTTCTCAACAATAAAATGATGAATATATCCCTCCAATGCGTAGTTTAGGCCCTTTTGGTTACTTCTCAATGACATCTGATCGTTATGTCCCCAAAAATCATCAACTGCCTCCTGTGAAATGCCGTGTACTGTGACACCTGTCATAGCGCCGGTCACTGAATGTTGATAGTTTGTCCAAGTGAGTGGAGGGGGGCGTGGCTTAGCCATAGGTCAATTGTTGGATGATATCAGTTTATAAAGGATGACGATCTACTTAAAAAAACAACAGTGGCCCTGAGGATCAGAACACAACAACAACAGCATTTCTCAGAACACTGCAACATTTCGGAAAACAAAACAACCGCTGCCACAGTTGAGGAGGTGGAGAGGAACTGTAGTAGCAGCTAACATTGCAGACTGCAGACTGCTGCACAACATGCACGTTAGGAATAAATAAAGTTTTATTTTATCTTACACTCCTGACCCGTGGGAGGCAGCAATGTGCCCCACATCCATATGTCACAGACAGACAGAGCATCCAATCAGGAACAAGGAATCATTGTCTACCTGTCTGTTCCAGTTTGAGTCTCACCAAATGTTGTGTTTTGTAAAATGTTGTGTTTTGTGTTTTTTGAAATACTGTAGTGCTTTGTGAAATGTTTTTTGTGACATGTTTCTGTTTTGTGAAATGTTGTTTTGTTAAATGCTGTTGTGTTTTCTGAAATGTTATAGCTTTGTAAAATGTTGTTTTCTGAAATGTTTTTGTGTTTTGTGAAATGTCGTTTTGTTAAATGTTGTGTTTTGTGAAACATTGTAGTGTTTTGTGAGATGTTGTAGTGTTTTGAGCCTGAGGACCACCATACAAAAACAAATCCCTATGTTCAGAGTCAGACTCTGTGTAGAAATGAACCAAACTTAAGATTTCCAGAGACAGGATAATAAATATACAATGAAAAAGATATCATGAAGGTAGAGATGGCTGCTTACACTGCTGATGACCTCCCATCCGAGAGGAAGCCGTGCGACAAAGTGAAAGTGTTTCTTTCCTAAAGAGAGCAGCAGTGAGACGAGGAGATCCTGTTTCAGCAGTTAGAGCATCTTCACTAAAGTCAACATCTGTATGTATTATTAACACAGCAGAAATCTGCCCTTCGTTAATAATGCAGAGAGCAGAGAGGACCAGCTGAGTGAGGAGGAGCTGGAGTTTTATTCTGTCATGATGGAGCTATAGGCTAACAGTTTCCCTCTGCTGCCAGTCTTTGTGCTAAGCTAGGCTAAACCTGAGACACAGATGAAACTGATACTGAGGAGTTCAGTAAATGTTGGACTGCTCCTTTATTGTCTCTGATCTTTGTAGGAACAGACCGTTATTTACCTCAGCTTCGTAAACTCAACTCTCTTTAAAATGTAGTAATAATAATTATTAGTATATATACTTTTTCCTAGTTTTTTTTCTTTTTCCGCAATTTCTTTAAATATTTTTCTCAAACTATTTATTTATTTGCAATTTGGGGGACATTTCTTCCCAAGTTGCTCATTGCCTATTTTCCCATTTTTTAAAAGAAATGGCACCAAGTTGCTCAGGGTTCAAAGGTTTAAATACTTGCGAAAGGTGTCTGAAGGCAGCAGATGAATCACTAAAAAACAACCAGTTTTGTTGTTTGTTGGCCTCAAACACTCATCTGCAGCTTGGCAGCTGTCTCACCTGGGTGTCACACCATCCACCATCCCATCCAGCTTCTTATGACAAAGTCAGCTCATATACTACATTACTTTAGAAACGTTGATATGATAGGTATAAAACATACAAATCGATTGGCCAAAATGTACAGTGCCAACATTTTCTTCTGGAGGGTCGGCTGAGAATTAAACGAGAACCTGTTGGAGATCAAACACCATTTAACCGAGCCGTGAAGCTCAGGTGTCACATTAACCAGCCGGGGTTGAGTTTTCTTCTGAATGTAGCAGTTACAGAGTAAATGAAAAGATTTAAACATTAAGGCCGTTCCTGACACAGTTCTCTAACCGTGTATTTTGTACAGTTTGCATATGTAGCTACAACCTTCTTGGACATTATAATAATGTATAATAAACTGAAGCTAAATATATAAAAGCAAATCATTTCTGACCTTAAAACTGCATCTCTGCTCTACGCAGATGATGTGATTCTGTTGGCTCCATCACAGCATGACCTCCAGCATGCACTGGGGTGTGAAATGGTTGGGATGAGAGTCAGCACCTCCGAATCTGAGGTCATGGTTCTCTGCTGGAAAATGGTGGATTATTCCCTCTGGGTTGGGAGAGTTACTGCCCCAAGCGAGGGAGTTCAAGTATCTCAAGGTCTTGATCGTGAGTGAGGGTAAAATGGAGTGAGATGGATCGGCAGTGTGGAGCAGTGTCAGCAGTGATGTTGACGTGCCAGTCTGTCGTGGTGAAGAGGAAGGCGAAGCTTTCGATTTACTGGTCCATCTACGTCCCAACCCTCACCTATGGTCATGAGCTCTGGGTAGTGACCAAAAGAGCAGATACAAGTGGCGAACATGGCCAGTTGAGATGGTTCAACATCTGATCAGGATCCTCCTGGGTGCCTTCTGTTTGAAGTTTTCAGTTATTGTGCTTGTGTTTTTTTGAGTTTGCACAGCACCTTGGTTATGCAGTTCATTCAACAAAACTCAGCCACCATAATACTAGTTGCAGATTCCCTGGAAACAATCGCCTGATTCCAACCATAAGATGAGCCAAAGTCTGAACACTGGAATTGTTTACTGGTTTAAAGTCAGTAGAACTTCCACCATCTAAACACTCACCATATTAAAATGTTTTATCATGTGGTGTGGAGCAGGCGGAGCCAAACGCAAGAGACTGCAGGCAACAGGACTTATGGAAGGTTGTAGCAAGAAATACACAAAATAAAGATCACAAAACCAGCTATTCAACAACAACTGAACTGAAACCTTAAATACAAACTAGTCTGATGGGAGGATGAAGTGCAAGTGGCGAACAGGACGGAGGAGCTCAGGTGAGGCAAATAAGGTGATTAGCCAGGGGAACAGGCAGGGAGCTGATTGGCTGGAGAAGACTCTGGAGTACGGAAGGGCTAATGAGGCTGATGCAGGACAGGTGTGTGGATGGGCAAATGAGAGAAAGGCAGTCAGGAACTCAGGACGGGAAGAACACAGCAAACAGAAACCCCAAAACCCAGAAAACCCAATTCCGTTAAAAGGACACTCAGCTGATTTTCAACCAGCTTCGTATCATAACAATGTGGGTATATGTGTAAATGAACTGTGGTAAACTTCTCTCCATCTAACCAGTGCCTAGATCCCTGTGCTCCCCTCGCCCCAGTGAAACTCCTCAGAGTTAGATGGGTCACCTGGGCACCAATTTCTGAATCCTAAGATAGCAAACTGTGGCACGTTTATTAACAGGCTTTTAGTAATAAATTTAATTTATCTCACCAAATTAAACCGAGTAATCCCTTGGTTTAAAGCAGTCTAACTGAAGGTCGTCACTCAGTCAGGAGATAAATTTAACATGTTGTTTCCTCTCAGGATGATTCAGGTTTGATACGCGTGCAGCTCCTTATTCAGTTAAATTAAACTGGTGCCCTCTGATTTAATGTCGCAGTTAAAGAGGTCCCTGAACACCTCACTGATTAATTTGATACAGGAGGTTATAAACACAGACACAAATTGTCTGAAGTTACAGCGGTTTGAGTTTAACTGAAGAGAAGAAGAAGAGTTGTTGACATCGAAAACATCATTGTTGGTCCCTCTGCCAAAGTCTGATGGTATCACTGGGATAACGACCATCAACCAAGTCTTCTTCGTCTTTGTCTTCTTCTTCTCCTGTAAATTACAGAGGTTGTGTTTCCTTTGAGTTTTTATTCTTCAGGTTTTGATCAGCTGTAAAAAAAAATAAATTAAAAAATGCCCCTGAATAAAAAATGAGAAGCAGCCAGTGTGATTACCTGTCTCCAACCTGAGGGCTGCTGCTTTATTCATGGAGGGGATTTGGATTTGGGGGGTGGGGGGGTGGGGGTAACATGCCACCATTAGAGTCTGAGGTTCTCCAGAATAAAACATCTTTTATTCATCGCCGCTCTGCTCGCAACGACTCTCCTGCTCCCAGAAGAAGAACATAAAGAGCGGCGGCTGTATGTGACAGAGAGATGTTGTTCTCCGTCGTGTTGCCGTCGATTCATATCCAAGTTTAAAGGAGGGAGGGTGGAGGGGTTGGGGTGTTGTCATGACGATAAGCGCTGATTGAGCTCCAGTTTGAATGTTTTATGTTGTTTCAGTCTTCAGGTGAGGGAATTAAGAGACGACGCTTAATTATAAAAGACAGCGAGGAGGAAGACTCCAGAGAGGACGTCACACTTGCACATGAAATGAATCCTTTCAGATGAATACATTAACACAGAGAGGCAACATGTAAACACACAGCAGAGGATATTTGCACATATATTAATGATGACATTCGTTAATGTTTCACATCAGTTCTCCTCAGATAAACGGAGAGAAATATCTTGGTGCAGAGTGAAACGTCTCAACATCCATTTAAGATATTCACAATATTTTTCTCCAGTGGTCGAACTCTTCAGATTTAAGTCACTACAATCAGGACAAACTGTCAGATATAATCTTCTCTTGCATAGACAAGTTTCTTTTTTCCCCATTTGCCGTATTATATTTGGTGGTATGGCTCTGTTCTGGGGCCTCTCTGCCTTTCCTAGGCCTACGCAGAAAGCCTAAAGCAGGATTTATACTTCTGCGTAGGTACGGCACCGTAGCCTGACGTGCACCTCCCCAGAAATATAACTACACGTCGCAGTGACGCAGACCTGCTGTCTGTCTCTGTAAGCTGAAACCATTTCCCTCAGTGGAAACAAAGCTTTTATTTGCTTTAATTTCACTGATAAGAAACAATAAAGTGTGAGAATTAAAATAGCATTTTAAGTTTTGTGTGGAAATCTCTGCTAGTCGCTGGGCTAATTTATACAATGTAAAATGCCATAAGCTTGTGCTAATAACATTAGCATACTATATTTGTTTGGAAAACATGTTTAGTGTAAGACAGCTGTTTTGTCAGTGAACCTTGTGAGCTGCAGTGGAGCGAAAATTTTGTAGCGTTACTTTTGTTAAATGTTGCTGTTGTCCCTGGCTTCATATGAGTAGAGGAAAAGTTCGCTAGCTGTCATGCTAATTTATCAATGTAAAATGCCATAGGCTTGTGCTAATAACGTTAGCATGTTGTATTTGTGGGGAAAATGTGTCCAGATAAAGACAAGTGTTTGTCTGTGAATGCTGCGAGCTATAGTGAAGCTGATTTGTGTACTTGTGTTTAAAATTGTCTCTATTAAGCCATGTTTAATGTGTGTTTAATGTGTGTTTAATGTGTGTTTTGAATCCACTAAACTTTACAGCACTTCACAGAAACCTCCGCCGCTGACTCGTGTTTTGGAGGTGTAACTGCAGAGTGACACAGACACACCACCACACAAGTATAAATGCTCACAACGGTGTAGCTGATGTGTGCAGGCTCTGCATAGAGCTGACGTATAAGTGTAAATCCTGCTTAAGGTGGGAAGAGCACATCTCTCTGCCCTTCTGCCTATGTGGAAAGCCTGAGGCAGAGAGAACACACCTCCCTGCCCTTCCTTGGGCCTACACAGACAGCCTAAAGCCAGGAGAGCAGCAGCAAAGACCCTCCAGGAACAGAGCAGAGCAGCATTAATATCAAACAAAACATTCTTATTTTCAGGAGATTATATACTAAAGAAAACATAGTTATTACATTACATCCCTCTAAATCCGACAGACCTTTAACACAGGCTGTGAAATCTGTGCTCTGATTTCCAGTTTGTGTTGCAGCTCTGTGTCCATTTATATTTATTTCTACTGTACTGTATTAGTTTTATTTATCATGCCTCTCTGTTTGTGCCCTCTGGCTGATTTATGTATAATTATATGTAATGTGTTTAATTTCATGGTTCAGCCCTCTCAGACTCTGGTATCAGCTCTCAGGATACATCCAGAGGATAAACTGTTCAGCTTCACCTCCTGTTCTCTCTGCGACTGAATACACTTTAACAAATTCTCATTGCTGAGTCTGTCAGCGTGATATTTATTCAGATGTGTAAAGTGTATGTGAACATGTACAGTTCTGCGCTCAGACTGTTCACCTGCTGTACTTTGTGAATTCAGGTCTCCTGCTGTTGGAACAACATGTTCCATGTTTGTGCCTGAAGCCTGTGTCTTTAAACTTCAGCCGGGGGCATCTCTGCAGGGCACTGATCCCAGTCCGTCCACACACTCGTTAACAATCTCAATTCATGTGGAGAGCAGTGAACATGTAATTTAACTGGAAGTTCATGTACAGTTTGCAGTAGCTTTCTGGTAGTTAAACTTTGGTCATATTTGCAGTGATTCAAGTGGTTAAATTATTATTTTTTTTAATGTTTTTTGTGTAACTACTGAGACTACAAACATTTTTGGGCCATAAGGGACTGTTCATTATTTAAGAGAGGGGGGTTGGTGTAAAAAGGGGGAGGCGTGTCAAATAATTTTAAACACTGGAGAGGGACTTAAGTTTTTTTATTTTGGCTTTAGGGGAGGGGCATACAACTTTAAATGGCTGTATTTTGTATTTATTTGACATGATGTTTATTAATCGCCAAAATTACACCACCAAGACACTGTTAAAATAGAAATTGTTGTTGGATTTTCACATTTTTGATGGTCCTTGGACACATCATCTGGTATGCTTCTGGCAGAAAAAAAACATAACTAAATCTGATCTTAAAATAGTGATATTTCATCAAAATCACTTAATTCTACAGCTCTTTTAAAATTTGGATGCAGTGCACGACAAGAGTGAAAAACTGGCTTCATTTTTAACACCAGGATTTAATCTTCAACTTTTAACCTTCAAACATCAAATGGTAAGTTTTAAAAATCTAATAAGTAATTTATGGTGGTGGGAGGTACATGCATTTTCCACTCTCAAGGAAAAATATTTGTAACCTCAGCGAGAGCCCAGTCTCACTCTGAAGTCATCAATACTTGGGGCTTGGGCAGTGACTTGCAGCGTCAGAAACCAACAAAAAACAAAAGCCGTCCTTGAACATCGGCATGATACACAGCAAGGTGCCATTATTGTTTGATGGCGCCCAGCGACATCACGGGGGAAATGCGGTGGGACAAGGATGAAAGTTAAGGTGACAAACTTCCCAGTGGGGCAGGCGGGAGGAGTAGTGGATGGGTCCAACAAACACGACTTTCACCTCGGAGAGCAGTGTTTGTGTCTCGTGAGATTATAAAGCCAAACCCTGTTCTTAATTCCTAAACCTAACCACGTGTGTTTGTTGTTGAAGGAAAAAAAACGTCAATTCGTAGTGACGTAGTGCTTTTATTTTGAAAGAGACTGAATGCAAACTGTACATTTCCTGTGAAAACAGAAGTGTATTTTGAAAACAGACAATGCATGTAATAGGCTGAAGTTGACGTGGCGTCCCAGAACGTCAACAACCAACACACCCAGGGTACCTTGGACGTCATATGTGGACATGGAAAAGTCCATGACCGAACGTGGACATGTGACGAGGTCACAGTGAGGATGTGTTGTCAGAGAGGGTCAAAATAAAATAAGCCACACTTCCTCTGATAAGTAAAGGACAGTCCTTTAAGTGAAAAGATTTTTCAATTTTTTATTTTGCCGTTGCTTTTCTACTGTGACTGAGCCCTCTTTGACCACAACTAGTAGTAAGTATTGATTACTGGTGATACTAATGAGTGGTACAGTCCACCCCACATGGACGCAGCTGTTGACTGATGGACACTGTCGACAAAACCACAGCTGACATTCCTGAACTTTACCATGAATAGTAGAGTATCTTAGTTTTTGATTTTGGTAAGTGGGCACTTTTTTGCAATGAACTCAATGAACCAAAGGAGATTTCTCCTGCGGGGAGCCTTACTGTAGTTCAGCTTCTTCAGTTTCTGTTTCTCTGCGATGAACTGACAGGTGAAGTTGTGAATTCTCAGCTGTGAAAGTCAGTTTGATTTGTGTCAGTCATCATTTATCATCAACTGATGTTAAAAAAAAAACTCATCAGTGCATTAACTTCCTGTACACAGTCGTGAAACATAACTGTACTTAAGTACATTTGAGTCATATGTTACAGTACATGCATAAGCTACATTATCATTGTGAGTTGGTTTATGTGCACATTGCGCCCTCTGCAGGACAAACTGTGAACTACACTGAAGTGAACTCTGCTCATTTCTCTTCTGTCTGTTCTTCATGTTGAGATTAAACAGATAAAATGTATGTTAAGATGTTTCATCAAAGCATCATGACTGAACATTAGAGATGACGTTAGACTCTCCTGATGACTTGCACCAACTGAACCTGCAGCAGGAACCAAAACATGTTTCTGTGAAGGTTTAATTGTCTGCGTTCATTTTTAAATCTTTAATTTTATGTTAATCACAGACGTTCTTTGTGACATCTGAAATAAATAACGCACGTGGTTAGGTTTAGAAAAATAAACAGGGTTTGGCTTTACAATCTTATGTGAAGCAAACGCTGGCCTCCTGGGTGAAAGTCAGTGGTTGTTGGACTCCTCCCATCAACCCCAGTTAGACCTCCGTCCCCTTAACTTTTGCTGTTGTCTGGCCGTGTGTTCCCCTGAAGCTGCTGGGCATTGTTATAGAATAACAGTGACCAGCTGATGTGAGAGGGCGGCTTTTTTCGTCGGTGTCTGATGCCAGAAGTCACTGACTAAGTGCCGGTCTTCTATAACTTAGGACTGAGACTGGGTTGGCTCTTCTGGCTCCATCCAAAGGAAACAAAATCCAGTAAACATGTTTCCGCAACAGTTAAACCAGTGCAGGGGCCACACTGGAACCAGACGGTGTATTAAATCAACATCATAACTATTACTGACCTGTGATATCAAAACCATGTTTTAAAAATTTCCCATCACGCTGGCTAGCTTGCTAAGCTAGCTAGCTCGACTCCCTGGGCTCAGTTGTACTTACATGTTCTCTGTTTCCTCCACGATGAATGATGTTGGAAATTCGGAAATTCGCAAGTTGAAATCGACGTGAAATTCGATGAACGGCTTTCATGATCGCAACGCTAGCATCGTTTAGAGCGGACAAATGAAATCACACACACACATTCATCTCACACTCTCCTGTGTGACGTACCTCAGGTGGGGTTCGAACCCCAGTCTTTGCGTTGGTGGTTGGCGTCCTTCACCACTGGACCACGTCCGATGACGATTAATATCAGGACGCAAAGAAAGAAAGAGAAAGAAAGAAAGAAAGAAAGAAAGAAGTTCAGACTGAAACTGCACAAACTTCAGAAACTGAGAAACAACAAAGGACGAAAACAAAGTTTACAGACTGAAACATGTCAAATCTGTCTCAAATTAAAAGCCAGAAAAAACAAGCTTTTAAGATGTTTGTAACCTTGTCTGTATTGTAATCTATTTATTTAAAACATGAAATGTCTAATACAGAGATCTGAGACCTCAGCTAGAAGAGAAACTGCCTCACAGTGTGAGAGTCATGGGTTCAAATCCCTTCTGAGCTGGTTGTGTTTTCCTTCTGACAACCCTCAGAGGGCTGTTTTATAAAGGAAACTCTTATTGTGAAAAGCCTGTCTTTAATTAGCCTGAAGAATAACTGTGTTTCATAAAGACACTCATCAAAGTGTCTCAGAGGATGAAATCAGTCTCAACTGGACAAAGTTCTCACAGTGACATGTTTGATTCTTCTTTTGAAACAAAACAGTAAAAACATTTAATCAACTTTCCGAACAGGAAGTGAGTTATATTTCAGCTGAACTGTCTCAGAGGAGTTTGAACCTGTCAGGAGCTGCTGGTGGAGCTCACACTGATGTTTTATAGAGTTTAAAATGTCTTTAAATGTGCAGAATATTAAAGGGTTTTAATTGGTGCTCTGGCTTTTTCTGGCTTTAATATTAAGGTTTTTTTAATCAATTATATGGATGGTTTAATGGATTTAAAAAGGGTAACAATCTCTTGTCAGGACTTTATCTTTTTTAAAGAAAAAAAAACAATATAACAATGAAGTGGTATTAATTCCAATAAGAGCCATTATTGGCCATGATGCTTTAACCCTTGGATTCCTGTCTGTTTCATGTCTATTCTTTTATTAAATGTGTGACTCCCTGTCAGGAGAGATTTTGTATCTATCCGGTTAAATAAAGAATAAATAACATAAAGTCTGTAAACTTTTTTCTTTGTTTCTCAGTAGATGAAGTTCGAGCAGCTTCAGACTGATCTTCTTTGTCTCTGCTTCTCAGTGTCAGTCAGCGACAGAGATGGTCCAGTGGTGAAGGACAGTGACTGTCAACCTAAAGACCAGGGTTCAATCCCCACCTGAGGTACGTCACACAGGAGTGTGTGTGATTTCATTTGCCATCACGAAAGCCATTCATCACATTTCACATTAATTTCAACTTGCAAATTTCTTGCTTGTTCACTGTTGCCTGTTGTAAGCTCTGATGGAGGTCAAGTAGACTGAAAGCTCAACAAATAAAGTGGAACACTGAATAGATGCAAGTGTGCGGAAATCTTTTTGCATCTGTCCATCAAGGAGGAAAAGAGAACGTGTAAGTCCAACTGAGCCCACGGCTCGAGCTAGCTAGCCTGACGGGCAATTTTTAAAATGTTTCTGTTTTCAGTTTAAATGTGTTTGAGTGTGCAGGCTGATCAGCTGACTGATCACATGACAGAGGAGCTGGTCATGTGACCTTCACCTTATTAAACTTTTAATGGGTCATCTGCAGCCTGTTGGTTAAAATCTAAAACCTCACAACTTTCACCTTGATCAAAAATGACTTACTGAGTATTTTTAAAGTGTAAAAACCTTTAAAATATACAGAACAACATCACAGGTAACTACACTTTAATTTGTACCTTAAATGACATGAATGTTTTAATTAAGATACAAACAAGGTCAAGTAACAGATCAGTAAATGAACTGTTGGAGGGTTTTTTTTCTTCTCAAAAAAACCTTTAAGGGAGACGTACTGTTAAATTAACTTAAACAAAATGAACATGATTTCAGTACTGGTGTTAGAGGAAAATTAAAAACCCAGCAATGATTAAACATTTGTGACGCTGTAAATGTCACAGCAGCAGTGATGGAAGAATTTACATCCTTTGCTTAACTAAAAGTACTAAAAGTTACTAGTAAAAGTGTTGAAATTGTTACTGGAGTAAAAGTATGTCAGTACAATCAAGAAAATGTATGTATGTGTTGAAAGTAAAAGTATCCCATGCAGAAAAGTTTAAATCAAGTGAATCAATCAAAATAACTAAATGGAAAAGCAAGAAGTCCTCATGATGTGATCTGTGATCATGAAATGTTTTTGTGTGAAAAATACTCGACTACATGTCAAATTTACTCTTATGTAAGAGAAGAGCAAAAATAAAAACAACAACGGTGAATCAGAACAAATCCTCGATACTTACAAAAATAAGAAAAATTGTTTATGATGAAATAAAAAATTAACATTAACATTTAGCTTTACAGACGGACAAAAAAAGACAAACTTCAAAATGCCTTTCCTTCATTTTTTATTTTGTTTTCACAGAATGCACACGATAGAGGACAGCTGCATCATCATCATCACATGGTCAGATTAATATTCATCACTTACAGTAAACATGACACACCTGCTGTCGTGAGAGAATAAACATTTATTTAACATGTTAACCAGATGATTTCACTGAAGCTCCGCTCAGACTGTGGTTCTGTTTCTTTAGGCCTGAAGCCAGAGAGCAGCTCCTGTCTGCAGAGTACCCACTAATGTACAGAAGACTCTCACTGGGTTAATGTGGTGCTTCTTCTTCTATGATTTCTAACTGGATTTATGGACGTTTATTCTGGACGGGCATTAGCGATAAAGAGAAGTCACACATCTCGCCTCCTCCAGTCTGAATGGAGCTTTAATCGTCTGGTGATAACATCACAATAACCTGAGGTCTATCCAGTGTAGGGAAACTTGAGGAGCGCGGCCTGCCCGGGGCCGAGCCGCAGCTCCATCAGGTCCACGCTGCTGTCTGCAGGCAGGGCGCTGCTATTGGTGCTGAAGGCGACCGTGGCTCGCTGAGGCAGCCCTGCGCCGCTCAGCTGCAGCGTCGCCGCCTCGTCCGCCCAGTTGAAGGCGGCCAGGTAACGCTCGCTCTGATCCCACTCCCGCAGGTACGCCAGGGAGGAGGAGGAGTTGGAGAGGAGGAAGAAGTCTCCGAACAGCAGGGAGCGCTCTTTAACACGAAGATCACTCACACTGCGGAAAAAACTGCGACACGACAGACGCTCGGCCCGCTCCTCCTGCACACAGAGAGATCGGTACATGAACAGGATATTTACCAATACTGAAGAAGAAGAAGAAGTTTAATCTTCATGTTTACTTGATGCTTGTTTACCTGCAGTGTCCCGTTCAGCTGCTCGTCAGAGTCCCAAAGCATCATGGGAAACTTGGTGCCCTTTAACACAGAAGTTAAAATGTCCATATCAAGAACCAATCATCATGTTTGATTCATGCAGAGAGGGATTATGGATTATAGACAGGGCTGCACAGTATGTTATTTTTTTTATATCATCATGATGCAAACTCTGCATACTTGAAGGAGAAAAGTGTGAATACCAGAGAGGAACTGGTGCCTAAAAAGAAAAAGCATTTAGCTCCATCTAGTGGTGAAAAGCAGAATGACATGGCAGCAGAGAGCAATGAAATATTTCATTTTTCTTTCACATAACATGGAAGATGCTGTGACCCAGACTCCACGCATTAATTCAACAATATAAATCCGTCTCTGTGGACTGACAGGGACGCTCCCTCACCTTGTCCATCAGGCCGATCTCGTCCCCGTAGTTGATGAAAGGCGCCCCAGGCAGTGTGAGCAGCAGCAGCTGGTGCAGTTTGACCAGAGCGGGTCCCACCAGCGAGGCCAGGTGCCCCTCGGCCCGCCCCCCCAGGCTCCAGGCCAGCTTGCTCTGGCTGTGGGATGAATACAGGAGCTGGATGGACTGAGCATGCTCCACAGCGTCCGGGCTGCCGGAGCAGAGGACCCTAGAGATCAGCAGGTCGACACCGGTGGAGGAGAGGAGGGTGGACACGTCTTCAGCTGAGGAACGTTCTGTGACGCCGATCAAGACCCTGGAGAGCACATCGAGACTTTATTCAGACAAATCCAGATTTCTTTTTTAAAAACACAGTTCACAGTTTTGAAGTGTGATTTTGAGGTAGGCCCGTTTAATAATCAGTCCATGCCTCAGATGAAGTCTTTTATTTGTTTATGCAGCAGAATATATTTTTTATTTACTTGTAACAAAATGAAAGAGGCTTATTTTAAATTTATTCACACATCTCATCTTTTCTCCGGAGAGGACGTGTTGTATCTGAACAAACTGATGTCAGATGTAAAAACGAAGAAAAAAAGATCAGAACATTTCTGCATCTTTTTGGGGGGAGGTAAAACATTAAGTCTGTAAATATTAATCCATGTCTGATCTGCCTCTATATAACAGAAAACACTACATATTAATTATGATGAATTACTTTGCAAATAAATGTTTTTTGGAAGCTGCACAAACATTTTAGATATTTCATGATATAATTTAGCAAAGGACGACTCGCAGTCGACTGACGTCTTACAGATGCACCTGTAATATGGGATTTATACTTATGCATCAAATAGACGCCGTACCTACAGCGTAGGTTCTGCAGATGCTCAGATGGATGCATATAACTACACGTTACAATGACGCAGACCTCCTGTCTGTTTCTATAAGCTGAAACCATTTCCCTCAGTGGAAACAAAGCTTTTATTTACTTTAATTTCACAGATAAGAAACAATAAATTGTGAAGACAATAAAGCCTCCACAAAAATAGCATTTTAAATCTTGTGTGTGATTTATCCTGGCTTCATATGAGCAGAGGAAATCTCTGCTAGCTGCTAGGCTAATTTATACAATGTAAAATGCCATAGGCTTGTGCTAATAACGTTAGCATGTTGTATTTGTTTGGAAAACATGTTTAGTATAAGACAGTTGTTTTGTCAGTGAACCTTGTGAGCTGTAATGGAGCTGAATTTTGTAATGTTACCTTTGTTAAATGTTGCTGTTGTCTCTGGCTTCATATGAGTAGAGGAAAAGTCTGCTAGCTGCTAGGCTAATTTATACAATGTAAAATGCCATAAGCTTGTGCTAATAATGTTAGCATGTTGTATTTGTGGGGAAAATGTGTGTTTAATGTGTGTTTATTCATTCATTCATTCATCTTCTAACCGCTTCATCCTCTTGGGGGTCGCGGGGGGGCTGGAGCCTATCCCAGCTGACATCGGGCAAGAGGCAGGGTTCACCCTGGACAGGTCACCAGACTATCACAGGGCTGACACATAGAGACAGACAACCATTCACGCTCACATTCACACCTACGGACAATTTAGAGTCACCAATTAACCTGCATGTCTTTGGACTGTGGGAGGAAGCCGGAGTGCCCGGAGAGAACCCATGCTGACACGGGGAGAACATGCAAACTCCGCACAGAAGGGCTCCCATGCCCGGGATCGAACCGGCAACCCTCTTGCTGTGAGGCGAGAGTGCTAACCACCACACCACCGTGCCGCCCTAATGTGTGTTTAATGTGTGTTTAGAATCAACTAAACTTTACAGCACTTCACAGAAACTCCGCTGCCGACTAGTGTTTTGGAGGTGTAACTGCAGAGTGACACAGACACACCACCGCACGTACTGCCCTGATTTTTGAAATCCAGACTTCAGTCTGAATCTTTTGTTGCTCTATGTGCAGGTCTGTCTTTTCTACAGTGTGACATTTCTCTGATTTCCACACCAGTAAAGAAGATGAACATGGGACAGTTTATTAAGCCACAGCTCATCCCATGCCTGCCAGATTTGTCTTGATACAACTCTAGAGAGAAAAAACTGGGTTCATTTTTTAGTTCTAAGGAAAAGTGGATTTGTCAGATGTGGAGGAGAAGCTGAATTTGTTCTGCAATATTTTATTTCTTTTCATCTAAAAGCCTGAACTCTTTATGTTAAGGACAGAACTTAGTATGAGGACAGTCTGAGTGGTCCCAGTGGTCCCAGTTTGACAGTTTGGATACTAACTTCCTGTTGGGGCGCTCCTCCGTCACGTTCTGGACGATGGCTCGAATGTCGGTCCACAGAGACGGCACCACGCTGGCCACACGCTCCACCCCCGACAGCTGCACGCCGTCTACGCCTTCATTCATCCAGAACACCAGAGCGGACTGAGGACAGACAGACAGCTGTTAGAGACATCAACAGTGCACCCTGCTGTGTCACACATCTACACAGGGAGTTTAAATAATTTCTGTTTTGTGAGCTTCTACATTCATCACTTGACCTGTCATTTCTAGGACACCTGCAAACACCTGTCTGTCTGTATTCACCTTCAGTCTCTCAGCCACGTTGGTCACACTGATGTTGGAGAACCAGGGTCCAGATGATCCCTGGTAGTTTGGAGTCAGATCCAAAACCACAGAAATACCTGCAGAGACACACGACATGTAAATGACACACATCTGTCTGACTGTACTTGTATCATGGTGTGTTTGAGGTACCAGGACTTTTGACACGTTCCTCTTTTCTTTTTGCTGCACATTTCAATGTGAAATGTCTGATTTAATATTAGATGTTAACCATCAAGAGGACAGGACAGGTTTCTGTCTCAAAACTCATAAATGTTCAAATAATTTAATACTTTAGGTATTTGTTTTTAAGGCTTTGAATGTGAAATGTCAGTTTTATGGCGACATTGTAAGAAGCAAAGTGGCATTTTTTGCAGATCATTTAGTCCTGTGATGTCGATATAAACCAAATATTCCTCAGAATAACCTCACATTTACATTTATTTCTCCTCAATAATACCAAAACTACATATAGTTACTTTAAGGAGTTAATGGTGGAGAACATCACATTACTTATACAGAATATTTAAAAGGGAAACTTTGGTATTTTTCAACCAATAATCAGAGAGAATCAGCCTGATAACTGTCTGTTTCATCAACCTGATATGTTCTATCATTTTAATGACATGTGTCCTCACCCTTCTTATGAGCGGCCTGGACGAGGCCTTTAAACTGCTCCAGGTTTCCGGCCTTAGAGGAAATCTCCTCGAACCTCAGATTCATGGCGTCGTCTGCTGGAGCGACGTGGATCGGACCGACCACCAGACCTTTAATCTTCAGCTGAGCCAGACTGCTGATCTTCTGCTCCAGACCTGCAGAAGAGGAGGAGAAGGAGGAGGAGGAGGAGGAGGAGGAGGAGGAGGAGGAGGAATTTTAGTCTCTCTCAGATGCTCAGATGGATGCCAGAAGGTTTACTAAGGCAACTAGCGTCTGCTCTACAAGGATCTCAGAACAATTTCAGCAGTGAACGGTAACCTTTTATTACGTATCTGCTTGAACAGCTGTGAAGTTGTAGTCCTGTTTGTTTTCAACAGCTACGATCGACTTTTGATCGAAATCTAATCTTGTACAGTTGTTTCTGTTTTTTATTACGGGGGCAAATTATTGTCTCATACTAGACTGTACCTGTCTGTTTGTCTCTGGGGGGTTAAAAAATGTTTTCCTGTACTTTTGAATACACATTTTCATAATGTGAAAACTAATAAACAAGGTTGAGGAAAAAAGTCAAAGTCCTGCATTGAAAATGATACTTAAATAAAAATATGTATGTATTATCAGAATGAAGAAAGAATCAGAAATATTAAATTGATCCCTGAGGGGAAATTGTGAAAATGTACTTGAAAAGTATAAAAAGGTGAAAAGATAAAAAAAGTTCCTGATGCAGAAAAGTCTAAAAAAAAAAAAAAGAAAGAAAAAAATTTTAATTAAAAAAAAAAATTGTGACATAAATGTTTATCAGAATAGTTGCCAATTAATTTTCTGTTAATTTGTTAATTGATTACATTTTACTGCTTCCAGCTGTATTTCCTTACAGCTGTTGGGTAGATTAATTTATGACAAAGTATTTCATCAAGATCTTGTGAAGTAGCTGTCAGATAAATGTGGTGCATTAAAAAGCACAATTCCCTCTGAAATCAAGTGGAGTAAACGTAAAATAAAACACTCCATTAAAGTACCTCAGATTTGTAGCTAGAGTAAATGCTGAGTTACATTCCAGCGCTGCCTGTTTGGGAGCTGATATGACAACAGGAAACAATGTCAGCAGAGAACGACCCTAAAGTTCACCAGATGTTTATTATAAAGTCAGCTGCAGGTCATGATGCTGCTCTCCTTACAGAGAGTTATTTCCATTCACAGTGTGATGAACTGTGTGAGCAGCTGCTGTTTGCTGTTAACCCCTGGATCACTGGATCAATCTGACACTGAAGGAAACTTAGAAACATGATGATTCTCAGGCACCTCCTGCAGCCTCTTTTTCTGTGATTTCTAACTGGATTTATGGACGTTTATTCTGGACAGTGTGAAGAAAAGGAGGAAGAGTTCTGACTCTGATTCGCCTCAATCCTCATTTATCTTTAAACACAGACGGAAACAAAGGAGCTGACCTCAGCTCTCTGGAGGTGGTGTTTCCTCCGCTGCGTCGTGTGACAGTAAAATGTGCGAACCAGCTCTGTGACTTCTGCTTCTGCTCATTCAGATAAAGTTCAGACTTGTGCTGAATGTCAGCAGGTCTGTGGTCAGTCAGCACAAAATACTGACTGAGGTTCACTGACTCTCAGATAAAAGCTTGGCTGCTGTTTTTCCTCATAAAAATGAACTCTCTTTATTAAATATAAATTCGAATTCAAACTGCTGTCTGGCTCTCTCTCTCTGAATCTCCCAGAATGCCTTGTTCTCACCCTTCAGGTCGTGGGTGTCGGTGAAGGCCTGGATGCTCCCGATCTGGTACAGCGGGCCGTTGTTCCACCAGTTGGTTTCAGGCAGGTCTCTGCAGCGAGGAGCCCGAAGGATGATGAGGACGGCTCCAGCCAACATCCCCAACCAGCCCAGCCAGAACACCACCAGCAGCGCCCAGCGGGTCCTCACCCAGCTGGGGACACACAGGAAGACGAGGAGGAGGACACATGTAGAAAGACCAGGACATATGGAGGAGGATGAGTAAACGTGGAGGAGGATGAGGACACATGGAGGACGAGGAGGACACATGGAGGAAGACAAGGACACATTGAGGAAGACGAAGACACATGGAGGAAGACAAGGACACATGGAGGAAGACGAAGACACATGGAGGAAGACGAGGACACACAGAGGAGGAGGACAGGGACACCCAGAAACATGAGGACAAATGGAGGAAGATTAGAAAACAGGATTGCAGGAAAATCAGCTGTTGTGTTGATGTTCTTCATATATTTATATTTATGTATTTATATACGCCACATATTAACTGATGTTGTTCTCCATGCAGAGCCACACCCTGTCTGAACAGCTGATCTCAGGTCTGCAGTGAAATACATCTGTGACTGAGTCCTGACTGTGACGTCAAAATCTATATGATCAATATCTGTCTGTGCGTACAGTGTGTGTGTGTGTGTGTGTGTGTGTGTGTGTGTGTGTGTGTGTGTGTGTGTCCAGGCCTCCTCCTCCTCCTCACCCCGGTGTCCCGGCCACCCTGAGCAGCTCCTCCTTGCTCAGCCCGGTGAATGTCACCTCCTCCTGCTCTTCATCGGGGATCTTCAGCTTCACGGAGCCGTTCTTCTCCGCCGCCGCCTCCTCTCCGCCGGCAGACGGAGGCTCCTCGGTCCGGTCTCCTCCTCCTCCGGTCATCGGTATCCTCTCCTGCTCCTCCTGGTCCAGATCCGCCTCACTCACATCGGCCTCCGTCGCATCAGCATCCGAGGGGACCGGAGCGGGATCCGCCGCCTCCTTCGGTTCAGCATCCTTTGTCTCAGCATCCCTCAGATCCACGTTGGTCTCCTCCGTGTTCATACCGGCGACCCGTTAATCTACCGTCTATTAATCTGATGGAAGAATCAGGGACCACAGAGCTGAGCTGCACCGTCTGATGTGTCCGTGGCGTCTGTCTGTCTGCCTGTCTGTCCGTCTGACCGCAGCGCTGCAGCCAATGACGCTTTCACTGCTGTCGGAAATATGAGAACTCATCGTGTCAGCAAACCCCTCAGAGTCTCCTCCCTCATCTTCATCACGGTTTATCTGACGTGTTGGCTTGTTTTTGTTCACTGATCATTGGAATCTCCTCTTCAGTCCTTTACTCAGAGATTTTACATTTATTTATATATTTGCACTGAACATGCAGTAAAAAAAAACACCTCTGCATTCAACAATAAAATCCCAGAAAAACAACGTGAGCAGGTCAAAATATTAAACACACAACAGTTTAAATGGCTTGATGTGTAACATTAATAATCTCTGTGCATAAACACAGCGTCTCCCTCTGGTTCACTGAATTATATTTATTATATTTATATGATTAAGCCCTTCTTTATAAATGACAATACTAAATTACACAGAAAGTATCTGTTGTATCTTCACACCTTCCTTGTAATATTAATTCAAGGGGAAAACATTAACCACAGGGTCAGTTTATGTGTCTCTGTCCCTGTAACTTCAGGTAACCATGAGCTGCTGCCAGTTCAATGTTTGCTCTCATCTGGAGCTACACTTCCCTGAGTGTCACTAGGTGGCACTAGAGACCACAAATGAAGCTTTTCAGCATGCCTGAAAATGATTGAATGATGGCACTTATTGTTGCTCTGTATCACCATAGAGCTATAGAATAAATATAATTCCAGATAAAAGGCAAAAATCAGTTTCAGATTTAAAAAACTTTAATGTACCAGAGGGTCAATTTGCTTAACAGACAGTCCAACTTTTCTCTCTATAATCTAATTGTGTTGCAGCACAGCAGCCAGCAGCTGCTACTTTCAAAAGTGTCTGTTGGAGGGCCTCACAAGGTAGAACGAAGATCGGGCCCAGGTTGACTGATGAGGCGGTACCGACTCGCTGGGGTATGTATCATCTACGTGGACCGTGACTGCTGCGGCCAAGACAGCGAGTCCAAGACAGCTGCCTTGTTTCTGGTATGAAACTAAGTGTTGATACTAATACTGAAAACAGTGAAATTACAACATTAATTATCTCATGTAAAAATATTTATCACAGACCAAAGCCAGGACTTTATTCAACATGATTACATCGTACTGTATTTACTATCTATAAACATCCCATGAAATAATCATTTTAAGAAAATGAAACCACATAATTTTTCTTTTATCACACAACTCGTGGTGCACCTGGACATCTGGCACCGCTTCACATTCAGTGTCACGACCGAAAGCCATGAGCTGTACCCCACCTTCATGAGGCAGCTGTCTCACTGCATCTTCAAGGTGGACCTTGGTGATGCCTACTGTCTCACTGAGATGAAGCGGTCCAAGCTGGCAGGGAAGCGAAGGATGGTTGGCCTGACTGAGGCCATCAGGAGGATCTCCAGAGAGGAGTGGAGGCTCCACTGTCACAGACAGCCATGTGGGACAGTGGAATCAGCTCTCCTCATCCAGGATCTCCTCAACACCTTCGGCAAACCAGCAGAGTCCATGATGGAATTCCCATTGCTGAACGCTCTCCGGATCCAGGACATTCTGAGTATGTAGCCGTGCCACCTGAGCTGCATCCAGGACCCACCAGGCATACAGCTGTACACGCAGACTGGCAGGCTGACAAAGAACAGAGTCAGCCTGCCAATTTATCGCTGCATAAGGGACTCCACATCTTTGGAGTCTCTTGTCTTTTTTCAGAATGAGCTTTACACCAGATTTTGTGTTCCTGCCTGGTACCACCCAGCTGCGGCTTCAGGCCAGTCCTGAAGCTGTTCAGGTGGCCCAGCAGAACAGATCAGAGCAGACCACAGCCACACAGCCAGTGACGGAACAGAGGGCAGAGGGTGATGTTAAAGCAAGGGTCTCAGCCCTGGGGAGGGACCCGGCTCACTGCAGGCAAGTCCTCAGTCAGATGGAGGTCTTGTTTGGTCAGTACCGGGGCCAGACCTTCCAGTGACTGCTGACCCACGACACTGGCTATGCCACGAGGCAGAGACTGAGTGGGGAGATGGCAGCACCCCACTCGTGTCCAACAAAGACCAGCTGCTGGTGTATGCCCGCCTCTTTCCTGCTATGGCAGCTGCCATAGCAGACAAAAGGAGCATGGGCATTGAGGCAGAGGGTGACTGGAGGGTGGGCTTTGGTAAATACTGCACAGGGACGTACCGACAGTTTTATGAGACCATGGACGCAGAGACCAGCAGGGGGGGCAATGTGTAAAGTAGTTTTACATTACGAAAGGTGTGCAGACATAGGTGACATGATGTTAAGTCAAAGTTTTGTTTCAAACTCTCAGCTACAGGAACTGGGTTTGGCAGCAGACTCCAAATAAGCCCAACTCACGACTGGCGCAGCTTATGCAGTATGTGGTCAGGAGGGACCAGGAGCAGAGGCAAACCGTCACCACCTCTGCTGCTTCAGCTGCCACCACCACCTCCTCAGGTGCTGCCACGGTGACATCGTCTCAGTCCTCCTCCACCTTCTGGTCCCCTTCAGCAACGCTTTCTCAACCCAGCAGCGCTGCAACCTCCACCTCCTCCTCCAACACCTCATCTACTATTCTATTATCTTAGTACGTGATGTGTCAAGTAAGATAAATATAATGCAATGCTTTTCTTTTTCTGTTGCTTACAGCATCTTCTCCTGCACCACCACAACCTCAGCCCCACCCCTCATCATCTAGTCTGAGGAAGAGAAGAACCACGGCCCTCTCAGGTTTTTATCCGGTTACCTCCTCCTCCTACGACTCCGAAAATGTCAAAGATGACGGCATACAGGAAGAGGAAGGCAGCTGCAGGGCAGGGGCTGCTACCGGGGAGCAAAACTCGCTGGGCAATGTCGCAGTATGTCTGCAAGAAGTGTGGCCAGCCCAAAAGATTAGAGACCAGCCACACTCAGCTATATGGGGTGACCTACTGCACGTCCGTTGGCGAAAAATTGAGGCAGGAGGTAAGAAGAATATTTGGAGCTCAACAACAGGGAGACTGACAGACATTTTAGTTGAGTCATTCTTATATATTTTTATATTAATTTTTTTTTTACATCTTTATCTCATTATGTGGCCAGATGTGGATGAGGCAGATGGGCCACAGTTTCCACCGCCCTTCAAAACAGACATTTTGCCAGACCACTGATCCCCAGAACAGAACTCTTGAGGTGGCTCAGAGGTCAGAGGAGGGGCGACCTCCAAAGAGTCTCACCGCCAAAGAATGAAAAAAATTAGAAAGAAGCCTGCGAACAGAGAGCTTCCTAACACATGGACAAGTAGCCAGATCTGGGAGAGGGAGCTTGCCAGCGAGTGTTTGGTGGTCGGGCCTTGGGTCATGGGGCCTGGTCGGGTTCAGTCCAAATAGATAACATGGAGTCAGCACCCTGTGGAACCACCACCAGCAGGGACAGGATTCAGGGCTCGGTGCATTGTGTGTCAGGTGGCAGGCAGGCGTGTTGATCCCTGGTATTGTGGACTGTGGTTAAACAACTATACAAAAATCATATGTGTCAGACACATGGAGCCAAGGACTCAGCACTCCTCATCCAGGACCTCCTCAACATCTTCAGCAGTGCAGCAGGACGTGACAACCTGGACGTCCTGTTGTTTATATTATTGCAGCGTTAAATGTTTATTCATTATCATTATCATTTACAGTTTTATTGTTTGTATTGTTCCTTAATAAATGTTTTCTGGTCTCTTTTATATTTTCTCATCTTTTCTCTTAGTTCAAAAAGTCATCATTTCAACTAATAAAACACTTTTACAAAACCAACAAAAACAACAACCCTGAAACATGAAATGCAAGCGCATCACAAAAGACAACAGATTCATAAAAGTGCAACAAGAGATTGAAGCAACTTCACATGAAGTGACAGAAGAAAAGGTTTGGTACATAAAGCAGGCTGTTCTTAGGAGCTGTTTATATTTCCAACAAAAAGTAATGATCCCTCTTAATCATGAGCCAGTAATTTGGGGAACTGCCCATTGGTTCGACAGCCCATTGTTCCGACCATATTAAACTCATTGTTCCGAAGTCTGTTCAGAAATCATCATGATGCCCTGTGGTTAAGGTCTGGTTAGGCTTAGGGTTAGGAAAATATCATGGTGTGGGTTAAAATGAAAAAGAAAGTGACAAACACGTAAGCTGTGAGCCTGCTCTGCCTCAAGCCGGTCGCGGCACACCATACGCCCGCTGCGAGCCGTTCAGCACCGCGGACAGTCGGACTAATGGGATGTCGAACCAATGACATGGACCCATAATTTGTGTCTAACCAACGTATTAAGGGAAGGTGGGATCACATTACCAATGTACTGACAGGAGTAGAAGTCGGAGCCTCGCAATCTAAAGTCTGTCACTGTCCAAAGTCATAAACACAGAAGCAACGCACATAACTGTGATTTTAAGTCACCCAGCTCTCTGTAACAAAATTCAGCTTTTACCCCACAAAACACCAAAGAGACCAACAGATAGTTTAACAGCTCAAAAGGTTTGTTTGTGCTCCTCAGACAGACAGACTCAGTGCCTGTTAGCTTGTCAGCCCGTTAGCTTGCGAGCCTGTTAGCTTGTTAGCCCTTCAGCAGGTTGATATTATTTCTGCAGACCTCAGTAAGACTCTGCTGTAGTTTGGTTCAAAGTTTAGCTTTTTTATATCTCACCAAACTGTCAGTTATGGAAGCAACACACATTTTAACTGTGATTTAAAGTCACTGTGCTCTCCATAAGAAAATTCAGCTTGTAGCCAAAAAACACCAAAGAGACCAACAGTTTAACAGCTCAACAGGTTTGTTCGTGCTCCTCAGACAGACAGACTCAGTGCCCGTTAGCTTGTTAGCCCTTCAGGAGGTGGATATTATTTCTGCAGACCTCAGTGAGACTCTGCTGTAGTTTGGTTGAAAGTTGGAAATTTTCAGCGCTTATAGTGTTTATTAATGTTTAGCATTTTGATCTAAATGCATTTATTTATTGATACAGGTCATTTATTATTTCTGCTTCTGTCATGATACAACATACATCCAAACTGGTTCATTTACTTACTAAAAAAAAGTTTTGAGTAACTTCATTGACGTGTGCAAAAGAATTTACAGAGAAACAGCTGTTGCCAATTAAAATCTTAGACATGAGGCTCCTCATATATATTATATTAATATTAACTACAAAAGATAAAAATTGTAGTTTGTGCTGACATTAAAATGCAGCTGTGCACAAACACACAAGTGACGCAGCTTTAACAGAACATCACCTACTGAGGATCAGCTCCACCTTTTCTTCCACCACTTGACAGTTTCCCTTCACTCGCTGCAGAGACGCTCTAATGATGCACACCTGTTTAAACTATGACTGAACAAACAGGTGAGCTGACAATAAAGACTGATTACACAGAACCTGTGTTCTGTTGTTTGTATGTAGCTGATTCATTCACAGATTTAAACACTGTATTAAAAACTCAACACACAAAGTCTCTTTTAAATATTTCCCACTGAACTTTTAATATTTAACTTTGTTAAAGCCTTCTGGGATCATGGGAGGAAAATAAAGTAACTATGAACAGGACGTACTGACTTTTAAAATTAAGTACTAATGCTCTTGACTTTGTCATTTGTCTTCATCTATTAACTATTTTAAAAGCACATAATAATGTCAGACTTTAATTATAGTATTAAATCAGTGAAATCCACTATTCATTCAGATAACGGTCATGCTATTTAAACCTTTTTATTCAACTCGTGGCTGGCTGCTATCCTCATTAATATACTGCTGTAAGTCTGTTTTACATAGTGTTATAATGTCATTTGCATCTTATACTTAATGATTTTCCATGTTGAGCAAAAAAAAATTCAACAAGTTTTTTCATTCATGTGTGTAATTCAACAGTCCAGTAGAGCCGAGTATAGCTGCTAATTAACATTCTAGTTAATATTAACCTACATCCAGATGTGACGTGTATTTCGTCTATAAAATGATGTCAGAACATCTGTAATGATGTGATGAAAGTGGTCTGATGAACAGATTCTGTATCCAAGTCCAGACAATCACTGTAATCTGTGTTGTCCCCTGCAGACGACTGGGGCCCAAGCTCTTTACAGGGCAAAGAAGCCAGAGGAGGTAGATGCTGAGGTCTGGGCCCACGTCCACTCCGAGGGTGGCGATACCACCGACACCACCCTCGTCCTGAGCCTGTGGAAGATCCAATTCGGCCGCTACCAGGTCAAGACCTCCCACTGGCTCCTGGAGAATGACGTGGGCTATGCTGTCAATCTGGTTGCCTTCCACCAGAAGAAACGAGAGAGGACGGAGTCTCAGTCCCCACTGATGTCCAACAAGGTGGAGTCCTTCAGTCTGATTCATACAATACAATTCAGAGCGTCCAGTGTTAACCTCCCTTTATGAACTTACAGGATGCCTTCACCTGCTACTCCTCAGCGTACCCTGACTTTGTGGAGGCAGTCAGCTTCCACCGTGCGTTGGAGGAGGCGCATGTGAAGTCCCTCCAGCCTGGACAGGAGTGATAGGCTCTTGCTGGCTTCAGGGACTTCAAGTTCAAGACCCTGACCATTTATGAAAAAAATAAATAAATAAAAAAAATTATGTTTTTATATATTAATCAACTACACCCGGAGGAAGGTGCCAGCTCCTGGCAGGCAGATGGAGAGTGCTGTCCGTTACGTCGGGAACAGAGACAGCCTAAAAGCAAGGACTGCTGCTGGGTCATTATATGAAAACATGCTATTTCCCATTCTTAATGTTTGATTTTCAAAGTACTGTTTTAAAACTATTTATGACCCTTTTTGGATTAAATAGATCCTTACCTATCAGAAATAGGTGCTGTGCCATCTCAGGCTATCTTATTTTTTATTTTTTTTCCCACATTTAATCAACATGCATATGTGTGTTTTGTCAACCCTGTTACGTTACACCAATTAATGTTTGAAAATGTTTTAAATGCATATTTACAACAAATCTGATATACTTTGAAGGATAAATCTCCCCTTGTTACACTGAGTATGTTTGTACAGTGGGAATATTGAGGTGTTTATGTTTTATCCATGGATGAATATGCTCATTTGCAATTGACACTTTGACAGCATCTTTCTTTTTAAGAACAGAATATGGAAACAAAACAATAATACCCACATTTCATTCTGTAGATTATTGGTTTCTTTTACTTAACATATAAAATAAGTTGATTTGACATTTGTCTTTTCATTTTTTTAATTATACTAGAATATTATACAAGTAACAGGGCTGACACCACAGTAACAGGGCTGACACCTCAGTAACAGGATTGACAACAGTTACCATACTGATAGTTTTAGTTGCAGCTTTGAGTCTAATGAAGATAATGGGACATTCATAAACCTTTAATTCAACATGAATAATCAAAGAATATTTTGGAGACATATTTATTGAGAGGTTTTAGCATTTTTCAAAACATGAAGGATATTGAAAGGACAGTCACAATGAATTTGATCCATTGAACATGTCTGGACTGCTCCGAAAGTTGCATCATTTCCTGGGAGTGAAATCAGCTTCCTTTTGTGAACATGCTGGTGAAAAGACAAGTAAGCGTCCTCTTCTTTTCATGATTTTTCTTATAGTTATATAATGTTTGACAGAAGGGGACAAGCTTATTGTGTCAGCCCTGTTTCCACAAAAGGACACTAAAAATATATTTGTTAGAAATTTTTAATGTACATAAATAACATGATATAAGCCTCTAATGAATGCACACCCTGTGGTCTTACGACCTTCACCACATGGCTAGTCATGGCTGCCAAGAACATTTTTCGTCAACCCTGTTACTATTCTAGCTTAAAAAGGTTGATGGGGTTGACAAAAGTATGGTTTTGCGAGTACATGAAAATATACTTTCCTTACCAATAGCATTCACATTATATACATGGTTTTACAAGTTTCATCGCTAGCTGAGAGGGAAATTGAAAAAACTGTGCACTTGGTGACAAGTTTTTGAGATTTAGCATGGTGTTAAACTTGGTGGAGAGGTATAACATGGTCCAACATGGAACCCATTACAATTTGGAGCAGATCCAAATCTCCGGTGAGGGCCATATTGAAATTTGTGGCTATCCCAACTTGGTTTTTGAAAACCTTAGCATACCTTACACTATGCCAAATCTCAAAAACTTGTCACCAAGTGCACAATTATTTCAATTTCCCTCTCAGCTAGTGATGAAACTTCTAAAACCATGTATATAATGTAAATACTATTGGTAAGGAAAGTATATTTTCATGTACTCGCAAAACCATACTTTTCTAAACCCTGTTACGTCAACCTTGTTACGCTAGAATGGTAACAGGGTTGACGAAAATGTTCTTGGCAGCCATTACTAGCCGTGCGGTGAAGGTCATGAGACCACATGGTGTGCATTCATTAGAGGCTTATATCATGTTATTTATGTACATTAAAAATTTCTAACAAATATCTTTTTAACATGTCCTTTTGTGAAAACAAGGCTGACACAATAAGCTTGTCCCCCTCTGTCAAACATTATATAACTCTAAGAAAAATCATGAAAAGAAGAGGACACTTACTTGTCTTTTCAAAGGAAGCTGATTTCACTCCCAGGAAATGATGCAACTTTCGGAACAGGCCAAACATTTTACATATATTAAGAATAAAACCCATTCATGAATAATGAAAGGACACTTGAGGCTTTATATATAAGTTTATGTTTTCATGATAGTTTGACTTTTTTGGGCCTTAATAGCTAGTAAAAGTAGAACAATCATATTGAGCGACAGGCCATTTTTACAGCTTTTGAATGATGCTTCATACAAAAAAAAACTCTTTGAAAACTTAAAAACTTAAAATTTTACATTGTTTTAATGTTACAAGTGTCATGATCCTCATCATGGCAGCCCCTCCCTCTCCCTTGTTTGTGTGTGTGTCATTCCCTGTCTGTATTACTCCTCCTGTGTTTACCCCCTGTCTGTTCTGTGTGTGTGTGCATGTGGGCGTGGTTTCCTTCCACAGGCAGCGCCAGGTGAATCCACTCCAGCAATCAACCTCTCCATAAAGCCTCTGGATTCCTCCCTACTCGTCGCCAGATTGTTTCATCAGTCCGCGTGGTAGTTTGTATCCTGGCGCCTCTGTAGTGATGGTGAACTCGAAGCTTCACGAAGCATTGAACCACTTTGATACACCTGCTTCAAGAATGACACACTGCTTCGAAGCATTTCATACAGTCAGAAGAGTGACATCTGCTGGCTGTGTATCAGAACTGCATCTAAGTGGAAGACCATTGGGACTGCCTGTAACGAGGCCTCACTCCCGGTAGTCACGTGATTGTGGGCATGCCGAAGCAGGGATCGAAACACTGCTTCGGAACACTTGTGCTTCAAAAGATCGACACTGTGTCGAGCAAACTGGCTCGAGCGTAACATCACTACTCCTCTGTGTTTTTGCCCTCGTGCCTTATTAGCTTGTGTAGCTGATGTCTCTGTGTTTCTTCCGCCTCAACTCAGATTTCTGTGCTTGCCTCGTGATCTCGTGTGTGCTTCTTCACTGCCTGCCTGTGGACCTTCCTGCCATCGTCTGCTCTCCTGTGTTTCCCTTCGGAGTGAGTACGCTCGAGAAGACGGAACCCACTGCGCCGTGCCGCAGCACCGCCGCCATTACCACGTGGCGGACGCCACACCACAGACACTCTCACTCTCCTCCTCACCGGTGCCTTCATGAGACTTCGGGATCCTGGGACCACGCTCCATCCCTCCTCCTTGCACTTACCAGCACGTTTGGACATTAAAGACTTGTTATTCACTGTGTACCTGTTTCCTGAGTCGTGCTTTTGGGTCCAGGCTTTGAACTAAACCATAACAACAAGAGATATCATGGAAAACAAATTCTAAAATGATTATAGTGTATTTATTGTTTATTGACATTTATAGCACAGTTTTGTTGGAGAGATACGAAATAACACGTTTTCGTATAATGACCCATTAACTTCCCTGCTTGGATTCATATGAACATCTTTCACAGTACTTTGGAGTAACAGTGAAAATTATTTTGTGAAGTTGGACCAACAAACATTTCTGCAACACTTCCAACAGAACTAATATGAATTGACTGCAGCTGTTTGGAAATATCTTTCTGGATGATGAGTCAGTGCTGAGCGTGAACCAACATGGAAGACTAAACTTCTACTGGAAACGCTTGGACGTGATCAGAGATAATTCTGATATGCTGATCAGACGCTGAGGAGAAAATAAAATGTTGGTAAGGACACTAATTGTATGCAAGCCCCTGGGAAGTGTACTGGGCTGTGAGAGCATTTTTTTTTTTTTTTAGTAGCCAAACCGTGGAATAACAACTTCTGAGTCCGTCAGCTCGACATGTTTGTTTTTAATATTTGTACAGAGTGAGGGTGTTAAGTTACAGGTTGTCTCATGCACCATTCGTATGTTTTCCTACGAAAAGTAACGCGCAAAAATTCATACATATCCCACGTAATCACGAGCCAGTATTTTGTGCACAACTCACAAATTTTTTAAGGTGGTGAAGAAGTAAGTAGTCCCATAAAGAAGCAGGTTGGGCTGATGGATGGGTCACAAAACACAGAACTTTTCCCAGGAGTTAGAACCATATTCAAACTGTGTGAACTTTGAGTCATGGTCAGGAAGGTCATGTTTCATCATGTTTCTTTTCCTAAACCTGACCTCCAAAATTTAACATCACGTAACTTTGCAGTAAGGACGTTTTTTTTGTTTGTTTGTTTGTTTGTTTTTTGCGTTTTTATGGTTCACTTACATATATTAATGTACCTTTTGGCTTTTATTTGTAGTAATAAAGTTTTGTGTTTTATATTGCTTATTTTAAAGCTGTATATTTTTATTTTGTTTTGTTTTTTCCTCTGTGTTGTCTGTTTGTAACTTAATGTTGTTGCCTGTGTCGGCCAGGACACTCTGGAAAAGGAGATTTTTAATCTCAAGAGTTTTTTTCTGTTTAGATAAAGGTTAAACAAAATAAAAGAATAAAAACGTACCCACCAAAGCGGATCTAGTTTCAGCTTTGTTTTCTCGTTAAGTTCAGTTTCCTTTATACTCTTATATACAGTTTTTACTTTCCTAGAAACATTATTTGGACTAAATCATTAAATGAAATAAGTCATTTGGTTTAAATCACGTTAAATGGATGTTTGGTGAATTGAACAAACTTGTGACTCTAAATGTGACTGTTGATTTTACACAAATATGCAGTGTGTTTGTTCAGTGTGTGTGTGTGTGTGTGTGTGTGTGTGTGTGTGTGTGTGTGTTGGTGACATTAGTTTTTAGTTTATTTAAGAAGGAACAGTGCAAATTAATAAAGACACATGGTATAAACATGCCAGAATAAGTCTATTTGCCCTCTGTAGTCCTTTGGCCAAGATGTTACAAGAGGCTAAATAAAATACAACACATTAAAGTTAAATTTAATTAAAACTTTAAAATAAATACAGATTAAAATGAGTGCAGTTTGATGAACAGAGTCATGTGCAGGTATTGACGTCACACTGGTTGATAGTTGAGAGTCTGTGCAGCTGCTTTCAATCAGCTCATCAGCCTGAGGGAAAATATCAGAGCTCCTCTGGCTCAGTGTCTGTTTGACTCTCATCACTTCAACACAGTCTGAGCTCCAGAGTCATTTTAAATGCTGTTTTACTGAAACATTTTCACCAGCTGCCGCTGCACAGAGAAGTGTTTGCTGAAAATACAACACCCAGAAAAAGCCTTGATATTTCTTCTCTGAAGTCATTTAAATACCTCATGGAGAGAAAAACAGTTTTGATTGTGCAGCACAAGTGAACTCCAGCAAGACTGATGTAAAGTTACAGGTTCTCAATGATAAAGTAAATCAACACAGCAATGAGTTAAAGCAGCAAAAGGGGCTGGTGTAAAACAAGGCTGGTGTTAATGAGTTCATTCATTAACAGGCAGCTGATGGTTTGATCCTCACTGACCGAAACACCCCCACACCAACACAACTGGGCTGGACAGCCACAAAAAAAGTTCACTGGTTGAGATCCATAATGTCAATTTATTCAAAACATCTGTGCACAAAAAGAAGGCTACTCAAAAGTTTCGGTCCTTGACTGTCATCAGTGCTACTGACATGAGTGTGTCACAGAACAGATACAGATCACGACCAGGTGTGATGAATCAGCTGGTGCCGCTGATTAGATAAGATCAACTCTGAGGATGAAAGGAAACCAAAAACTGTTTTTTATTCTGAAAATGCCAACTATTAAAGTGTCAAACCATCTAGTTTACATCTCTTATCCACCATCTTCACATCTCTGATGATGATCACCCAGCCATCTCCTGGAGCCTCTCAGCAGCCATCAGGCCGACAGGCTGAGTCCCTTCTGAGGTTTATGATACGTAGACATGACGTCACGTGGTATATTTACTTTGCACTCGTCATAGTTGGACTCCTTCTTCTGGTGCTTAATGTGCGGTCCCAGCTGAGGCAGAAACACATAAAACCCGGGAACTTTCTTTCCCCCTGGGTCCCCGCTCCATGTGGCGAGTTTCTTGCCGAGGTGAACATAGCCTGATAGCTGAAAGCTCTGGCTCCTGATCTACTTTTGGAGACTTTAGGGACTATGAGTAACCCTGCATTCTCAGAGCGCAGTGTTCTGGTGGGATAATATGGCACTATGAGCTCTCTAAGATATGACGGAGCCTGACCATTTAGAGCTTTCTAAGTTAACAGTAGGATTTTAAATGATATAAAATGTGTAATAGTAATAGTCGACAACATAATCACAAAGAAACAACCAAAAACAATAAAGACTTAACTGTGAAAACACAAACACCACTTCAAATAAAAACAATGTAAATAATTTATATAAAAAAAAAAAAAGGAAATTAAGGGGGTAAATAAAAGTCAGTCCCAAATGTTTTCTTGACCTCCTCCCTCCATTCCTCCACGGATTTCCCGCCGACCGATGCGCAGTAGCTGATGCCGTACGTCGAATGTGGCCAGTCTCCAGTCTTTTGGGCTGGCAACACTTCTTGCAGACATACTGCGACATCGGCTGGTGAGTTTTGTTCTCGAGTGGCGGCCCACGACGACGACGACGACTACGACTACGACGACGACGACCCTGGCTGCTCCTCAAACACAAAGGGCTGTCCTTGTCCCACCTGCACAAAGGACAGCCCTTTAGCTGGAGGGAGAGGGAATGTGGCAACAGCTGGTGCAGGGACGATGCCAGTTCCCTGCAGCAGAATTGTCATCCCTGACTCCCTCTCACGCCGATTGTACCTGGAAGACAAACACAAGCTGTTTTTAGTCTCCTCGGCTGTCATCAAAAGATACGTTACAGGACAGATTACATCACAGCTTCATGTCAAACTGAACCTACCACTGGGACAGGGTCCGCTGATTGATCTGGAACAGCTGTATGTCAGTCTGAGCCATCAGCCTCGGGCTGGCCAGCACTGCCTCTCTGATGGCCACGTAGTCAGACAGGACGAGAGCCCACCGAGTCCTGTTGACTCCCGTGGCCCGCACCCCCATTGGGTGGAGCTGGCAGAGCTGGCTGCAAATGGCCTCCACCAGGCGACTGGCGCTGGGCCAAGTTGCAGGGCCCGAGGCCTGTCCGAGAAGACAGCTGAAAGAGTTGTGGAGAGAAAATTGTGGGTATACATACAGCAGATATTTATTAGAGGAAACGGTAACATTTGAAATGAGTCTTACCATTGGAGAGTCTCCTTGCCAGGACAGGAGGTGTTCTTCCCCTTCGCTGCCTTGAACCGCCCCTTAGGCCTCTCACGGTATCTGGGAGGGTAGACAATGCGCCATTTGTCCTGCTCTGGCAGGCGATGCCAGAGCGCAATAAGCCTGTCTACCCTCGAGTCAGAAAGCCCCTGAAGGTGCCGCCCTTCCACCAGGGCCTGAGCCAGCTTCAGGACACGCTCATACCCTGGCTGGCCATCAGGACCCTGTGTGTTCTGAGGAGAAACACAAGAAAGGAGGGGAAAGAGGGAGGAGAAGAGCAATTCAAACATTAAACAATTTCTGTTTGATATCCAAATGGTTACAACATCGTCATCATCATTGTCATCAGCAGTAGTTTTAAAGTTGGTGAACTCACCTCAGGGTCTGTGGAGGGCTGCGGAACTTCAGGGGCCTCGGGAGGGACGGCTCAGACTGGGGTGCGTCAGTTGGATCACCTGACCGGGCTGCTGCCTCTGTGCTAGTGGGCCCGAAGACGGTGGGGTCCTCCACGTCCTCCTCGATCCCCTCGTCCTCCTGAAGTGACTCAACGGCAGCAGCCTCGTCCGGAGTGTCAGGGTCCAAACTGACATCCTCACACACTTTGCCTGTCTGCTGGTACAGGTACTCAACCCCGATGAGCTCCCCTGTCACACGGCAAAAACAGAAATGAAAGGATTTATTAAATGCTCCTTTTCCTCATAGTAACAATGTTGAAATAAAGTTGTGTTTACATCACACACCTGTGTACTTAACAGGCTTGGTGAAGTCCTTAACCATCTGAACGCCAAGCACCCTTTGGCTCCTCTGGTTAAGGATGTGCTTGAGGTGGCCACTGTAGGAGTGCAGAGGTCCCACCTGTCCCTCTGCTGCATCCGGCAGTGCAGCTGCTGCTGCTGCGCGGTCCTCATTCCACCTCACTAGTCAACCAGGAACGCCTGAAAGTGCTTGGCACTGGCTCTTGTTCCTGAAAAGTCAGATTTTGGATCAAAAATGAATTGACATTTGCCTGAGATGTGAATACAAGATAGATTTTAATCAAAAAGGTATGAGACACAAGCAAGTACCTGGGATGAAGTGGTTGAGGTGGAGGTGGAAGGACTCCAAAGATGTGGAGCCACTCGCGCAGCGATAAACAGGCAGGCTGATTCTGCCCTTTGTCAGCCTGCCCGTCTGCGTGTACAGCGGCCTGGTGGGTCCTGGATGCAGCTCAGGTGGCACCTCTGCGTACTCCTTCTGTCCTGGATGCGGAGAGCGTTCAGCAACGGGACGTCCATGCTGTTGAGACCTTCTGGTCCGCCGAAGGTGTCGAGGAGGTCCTGGATGAGGAGGGCTGATTCCACGGCCCCACGTGTCTGCCTGCGACAGTGGAGCCTCCATTCCTCTCTGGAGATCCTCCTGATGGCCTCAGTCAGGCCAACCATCCTGTGCTTCCCCACCAGCTTGGACTGCTTCATCTCAGTGAGACAGTAGGCATCACCAAGGTCCACCTCGAAGATGCAGTGAGACAGCTGCCTCATGAAGGTGGGGTACAGCTCGTGGCTTTCGGTGGTGACACATGACATGAAGCGCTGCATCAGGTGCCAGATGTCCAGGCGCACCACGAACTGTTCCCACTCCTGTGATAAAGAAACATAATGTGGTTTATTTTTCTTGAACTGTTTGCGTATTTCATGTGATGTTTTATAAAAAGTAAAAACAGTATGATGTAATCATGTTGAATAAAGTCCTGGCTCTACTGTTGTTTTCAGTATTAGTATCAACACTCTCGGTTTCATACTGGAAACAAGGCAGCTGTCTTGGAAATGCCATCTTGGCTGCAGCAGTCACGGTCCACGTAGATGAGCTGGGGGGATGGTACCCCGGCGAGTCGGTACTGCCTCATCAGTCCGGCCGCCAGGCCCTCAGAGCTCTCAGTGCAAGCGAGGACGCTCATGAGGACCTGCCTGTGCTCGTTCCCAACGTTGGTTGCCCAGGTGGCCATGTCTGCGGTACCTGCGAGCTTCTTGGTCACCTGGACAGAGAGAGACTTTAAATAAACACACAGCTGTGGTGTAAAAGCAGCAGTAAGAAAATGAAGACCAGTTATTACACATCTTCTTGGTTGAATCCATCTTTAAGATGGATCCGAAGGTGGACGTGATCCTGGACTTGTACTCATCCAGCCGCAACAGAACATCGTAGCTGTACACTGTCAGCAGCCAGATGGGTGAAGGCAGAGGGGGCACCCCTCCCGGTGCACAAGGCCAGGAACTGCTTGCACACACTGAGGTACTGGATCGCTCTCCGCATCCAGGTGTCTGAATGTTGCTCCCGCAGGGTGTTGTACAGCCGATTGGCACTGTTGCCCACAGTCCGAGACCTCAGCTGTGCAACAACCCTCAAGTCACAGGAAAGCCTGCAGAAACACAAACATTATCCAGCTTTGTCACCACAGAAATAAATCAAATACACATTTATTTATTTTGTATTTATAAAGTAATAAATGAAGTTTTTTGAATGCGTTATCATTTCTTACTTGTACGTAAGTACAGCTGGAAACTGGCAGCTATAGGGAGCTATATGGGAGGCAGCTGCCTTATGATGCCCTGTGACCACCCGCCGACCTTCTTCTTACATCGACAGCACTCCAGGTACTCAGTGGCCATGAGATACCAGCCGTCGATGTCCAGGACCCTCTGGATGGTCCTGTACAGCCCAGCCTTTGTCATGGACCCGGTGCACAAAGGCTGGGGGCATGTCAGCTGCAGATGCCAGATCCGGTGTGGCATCCACAGGAACAGCCGACATGCAAAGAAGGGGTCAGGGGACGTGGGAGGCTGGTTGTAGACTGGCCGGGGTTGGGGGGGTACCACCAGACGTTCAGCTGACTGATGAGCTGTGGCCAACGTGCTGACGTATTGCGGTAAGCGAGTTGTGTCATTTCCGGTGTTTCTGTGACAACGTCTCTGTACTGCTCTAGTGAATTCTACTAGCCTGCTTTCTGCTTTCTCACTTCAGTTGCTTTAACGTCTACTTCAAGTCTTAACCCACACTCGTTCTGTTTAAGCACTTATAGCTCTCCTCCTTTTTACGACTTCCCAGCTAATCTCTTAGCTGTTGTTTGCACGTTACTAGCCTTGTTAGCTATATTAGCTTTACAGTTAGCGATGGCTTCTCCCTCTGCTCTCTGTTGCTCGGTGTGCCAAATGTTTAGCTATGCCTCTGCCTCCTTTAGCGACAGTGGTAATTGTAATAGGTGTAGCTTATTTGCTGCGTTGGAGTCGAGGCTTAGTGAATTAGAAGCGTGGCTCTGCACCATGGAAAATCATTCAGTAGCTGCGGTAGTTAGCCAGCCCCCTGTAGCCGGTACGGAGCCACATAGCATAGCCTTCGCTCCGGTAACGCCCGTGCAGCCGGGAGGTTGGGTAACCGTTCGCCAGAGGCATAGCTCCAAGCCGAAGCCCACGGCTCACCACCAGCCTGTTCACGTTTCCAACCGCTTTTCCGCACTCAGCGACACACCCGCTGAGGAGAAAACTCTGGTTATTGGCAGCTCTGTTCTGAGGAACGTGAAGTTAGCAACACCAGCGGCCATAGTCAAATGTATCCCTGGGGCCAGAGCAGGTGACATTGAATCAAATTTAAAACTGCTGGCTAAAGTTAAACGTAGATTCAGTAAGACTGTTATTCACGTTGGCAGCAATGACACCCGGTTACGCCAATCGGAGGTCACTAAAATTAATATTGCCTCAGTGTGTGAATATGCAAAAACAATGTCGGAGTCCGTAGTTTTCTCTGGACCCCTCCCAAATCTGACCAGTGATGACATGTTTAGCCGCATGTCATCATTTAATCGCTGGCTGTCCAGGTGGTGTCCAGCAAACGATGTGGGTTTTGTTAATAATTGGCAAACTTTCTGGGGAAAACCTGGTCTTATTAGGAGAGACGGCATTCATCCCACTTTGGATGGAGCTGCTCTCATTTCTAGGAACCTGGCAAACTTTATTAGTAATTTAAATCCCTGACAACCCAGAGTTGAGACCAGGACTCAGAGTCACAGTCCTATACGCCTCTCTGAGCTTCTCGTTCAGTTACCCAGCCATAGTTTTCATAGTTTTATACAAACGGTGTCTGTCCCCCGACCACCTAAATTATTTAAATCCAAAATTAAACAAAGAGGAGTTGTGCATAACAACCTCATAAAACGCTCCTCCCAGTCATAATAATACCCACATTCCTCGAGGCAGCGGCCGAGGAGGGGGAGTTGCAACTATTTTTAACTCTAGTCTGTTAATCAGCCCTAAAGCTAAACTAGATTATAATTCATTTGAAAGCCTCATTCTTAGTCTTTTACATCCGATCTGGAAAACCTCGCATCCACTTTTATTTGTTATAGTGTACCGTGCTCCTGGCCCGTATTCTGAATTTGTTTCTGAATTCTCAGAGTTTTTATCCAGTTTAGTTCTTAAATCAGATAAAGTTATTATTGTAGGCGATTTTAACATTCATGTTGATGTTGATAATGACTCCCTGGCTACCGCGTTTATCTCATTATTAGACTCCATTGGTTTCAGTCAGGGTGTACATGAACCCACTCATTGTTTTAACCATACCCTCGATCTAGTTCTGACATATGGAATTGAAATTGATAACCTAACAGTCTTTCCACAGAATCCCTGGCTATCGGATCATTATTTGATTACTTTTGATTTCTTTTTACTCGATTACACGCCACTCAGCAACAGTTATTATACCAAATGTTTATCAGATAGTGCTGTCACAAAATTTAAGGAAATGATTACTCGTCGTTAAATTCAATACCAAGTCCCTCAGTAACAGAGGTTTCCCGTACCGACTTTAACCTCTCCCGAATTGGTCATCTTGTCGATAGCGCCGTAGGCTCGCTACGAACAACACTCGACTCTGTAGCTCCTCTTAAAAAGAAGTTAAGAAAGGAAAGAAAGTTCGCTCCTTGGTATAACTCTCAAACCTGTAAGTTAAAACAAATATCGCAAAAATTTGAAAGGAATTGGCGATTAACCAAACTGGAAGAATCTCGTTTAATCTGGACAGACAGTCTCAAAACTTATAAGAGGGGCCTCCGCAATGCCAGAGCAAACTATTACTCAGCTTTAGTAGAAGACAGTAAGAACAACCCCAGGTTTCTTTTCAGCACTGTAGCCAGGCTGACTGAGAGTCAGAGCTCTATTGAGCCTTGTATTCCTTTAGCCCTTAGCAGTAATGATTTTATGAGCTTTTTTTAATGACAAAATTCTAACTATTTGAGGCAAAATTCACGACCTCCTGTCCTCAGATAGTACCTATCTAACCTCAAACACAGCTGTAAAATCTAATATATATTTAGATTGCTTCTCCCCAATTTCTCTTCAAGAATTGACTGCAGTGATTTCTTCATCCAAATCATCAACGTGTCTCTTAGACCCCATCCCAACTAGGCTACTTAAGGAGGTCTTTCCTTTAGTTAACACTCATATTAGATATGATTAATATATCCTTATTAACAGGCTATGTACCACAGTCTTTTAAGGTAGCTGTAATTAAACCTCTACTAAAAAAGCCCTCCCTGGATCCAGAGGTGTTAGCCAACTATAGACCAATATCTAATCTTACATTTATGTCAAAGGTCCTTGAGAAAGTAGTCGCAGACCAGCTGTGTGATTTTCTCCATCATGATAATTTATTTGAGGAATTTGAGTCAGGATTTAGAGTGCATCATAGCACTGAGACTGCACTAGTTAAAATTACAAATGACCTTCTGATTGCTTCAGACAAAGGACTCGTCTCTGTACTTGTTTTATTAGATCTTAGTGCAGCGTTTGACACAATTGACCATCAAATTCTACTGCTGAGACTGGAACACTTAATTGGCCTAAAAGGTTCTGCACTAAGCTGGTTTAAATCTTATTTATCTGATCGTTTTCAGTTTGTTGACGTTCATAATCAATCATCCTTACGTACCAAAGTTTGTTTTGGAGTTCCGCAAGGTTCTGTGCTCAGACCAATCCTATTTACTCTATATATGCTTCCTTTAGGCAACATCATTAGAAATCACTCTGTAAATTTCCATTGTTATGCGGATGATACTCAGTTGTATTTATCGATGAAGCCAGAAGAAAGTAATCAATTAACTAAACTTCATAACTGCCTTAACGACATAAAAACTTGGATGAGCACCAATTTCCTGATGTTAAATTCAGACAAAACTGAAGTTATTGTTCTTGGCCCCAAACAACTCAGAGATTCTCTGATGACATAGTTTCTCTAGATGGCATTGCTCTGGCCTCTAGCACTACCGTAAGAAACCTCGGAGTAATACTTGATCAAGATTTGTCTTTTAATTCTCATTTAAAACAAACCTCACGGACTGCATTTTTTCATCTGCGTAATATTGCAAAAATTAGGCCTATCCTGACCCGAAAAGATGCAGAAAAATTGGTCCACGCTTTTGTTACCTCAAGGATGGATTACTGTAACTCTCTTATCAGGTAGCTCTAGTAAGCCCTTAAAAACTCTCCAGCTAATTCAGAATGCAGCAGCACGTGTACTAACAGGAACTAAGAAACGAGATCATATTTCTCCTGTTTTAGCTTCCCTGCACTGGCTCCCTGTAAAATCCAGAGCTGAATTTAAAATCCTACTGTTAACTTATAAAGCTCTAAATGGTCAAGCTCCGTCATATCTTAGAGAGCTCATAGTGCCATATTATCCCACCAGAACACTGCGCTCTGAGAACGCAGGGTTACTTGTGGTCCCTAAAGTCTCCAAAAGTAGATCAGGAGCCAGAGCCTTCAGCTATCAGGCTCCTCTCCTGTGGAATCATCTTCCTGTTACGGTCCGGGAGGCAGACACCGTCTCCACATTTAAGACTAGACTTAAGACTTTCCTCTTTGATAAAGCTTATAGTTAGGGCTGGCTCAGGCTTGCCCTGTACCAGCCCCTAGTTAGGCTGACTTAGGCCTAGTCTGCCGGAGGACCCCCCTATAATACACCGGTGTGTGTGTGTGTGTGTGTGTGTGTGTGTGTGTGTCTCTCTCTCTCTCTCTCTCTCTCTCTCTCTCTCTCTCTCTCTCTCTCTCTCGTGTTAGGTCTTTATTGTTTTGTTGCTTTATTCAATACAGTTTGAGACATTTATTTTGATATATTGAACCCATATTCGCTCAAAATGCCACTTACGCCCCTCTGGCTCCAAGCCCTCGATATAAGGCTATGTAAAACAGGCACCGGCTAGCTTACAGGGTGTGTTAATAACTATAGCAGCCAGCCACAAGTTGAATAAAAAGCTTTAAACAGCATGAGCGATATCAGGGTCACATGAATCAACTGAAATAGTATACATCATTGATTAAATACTATGAAATAAAAATCTGACATGATTAGAGCGATAAAACTCCGGTCATTATACTGTCATTAATATCAACATCATAACGTTAACACAAAGGGCTATAAGACGCTGGAAAAACACCTCCATTAGCTCAGTCTGATTAATGTCAGACAGATATGTGAGTTTTTACAGTGTTTACAGCTCATATTTTATAAATATTAATTAATATACACACACATGTCGTCGGGTCCGAAGTTGAACTGACCGCGGGAATCCAAGATGGCGGATTTAATTTTGTTGTTGACCCAATTCTGATTGGATGGCAAAATGGTGGACACACTGATTGGTGCTGCTGTTGAGTTGTGGGCCGGCCTAACTCTTGACTGACAGCTACCGCTGTTGGAACACAGAAGCCTTGTTGGCACCCGGTTGGCACATCTTCTGGGGGCCCTCCGGTGGCATAAGCTACGCCCTGACAGGTACTTTAAGCATAAGTGGGACCAGGTTGATGCATTCAGGCACCCTGGGACTACTACTACCATTGAGGACTGGTGAGGCCTTCAGGGAACCTATCAATATCCAGAATTACTACTAAAATGCAGGAGGGTTTTATTTAGTCTCACAAGCTGCTTTTCTACTCATTTTCGTTCCCACTCAGTGAGAACTCTTCATTGTCGTCATTGAAATTGTCTCTTTTCCACATCAGTTTTTTTCATTTTTATATTATAGCTATTCTATTCTGACTTCACACCTATTGATTTTGCAGTTCTTGCTTTTATTTGCCATTTCATTTTCTTTTTCACCATGTTTATGTGATGCACCACAACTCCAAATCAAATTTCGTGAATGTGAAAGCCCACTTGGCAATTCTGCACAGAGCACTCAAGAGATTAGAGAGATTTAAATGCTTTTTTTATTAGTCACACAACATTAACACCAAAACTTAAACTGTAACACAGAAACATTTTAAATTAGCAACCAAAATAAACTTAAAATCTTAAACACAGAAACATTTTAAATTAACACCAAGACATATGTTTGTTTTAATTTTTTACCCTTCTTTCTCTCCTTCTCCTCCCTCTGCTTCTCCCTTTCTTTTTCTCTCCTCCCTCTGCTCCCTCTTCCTCTGCCTCTCCTCCTTCGCCTTTGTCTTCTTCTTCTCCTCCTTCTTGGCAGAGTAGTCCTGCCTCCTCCATGCATTCAACAGTTCCCTGTTGACAGGCTTGCACCTGTAATGTCTAATTTTTCTCATATGGAGTCTGTGGAACTCCTTGGAGGTCACCCCTCCCCTGACCTCAGTGAGCCACTGCTCCACAGTCCTGTTCTGTGGGTCAGTGGCCTCACAGAAAGATTGTTTGGTGGGCTGGTGAAAGCTGTGGCCCGTCTGCCTTATCCACCGCTGGCCACATTTTTTGCAGGTCCTCGTCTTCCTCAGCCTTTTGACCTGTGCCTTGCCAGGTGGTAAGGTGTTGGCCTTCTCCACTCCCCACTTCCACCTGGTGGTCTTTGGGACATTACGCCGCATCCACTGGTCCAGGGTGACCCTAGATGTGGCGCGGCAAATCTTTTTTATTGTGAACAAAATGTTCTGTGATGTTTATGTCCACTTTGCACCCTGGACAGATGTGTGGTGGGATGGGTGAAGCTACACAAAGAAACACACACACAGATTCATTTAAGTGCAAAGTCTCAATAACAGGAAATTGAACATATACAGAGGAAATTATCTCCATATTTATGCTCTTAGTTTTGTATAGTTGTTTAATCACAGTAATGTACTTCTGAGTGTGTGTGTGTTGGTTGGATTGACAAACCTTGTGTCCCTTTGTTTTGGCGAGGACAAATCAGAGAGAAATGGTATGAAGGCAGTGACCCAAATTCACCAAGAAGCAAATCAGAGGAGAGCAAAACTTCTCATTCAGTGTGTTCAAATCAGGAAAAAAAAGAATAATTTTCAACAGTTTTTCTTCTCTGGTGTCTGTAAACATCTTAGTAAGCTAAATCATTGTTTAAAGAACCTCTACACCCGTACTTCATACGTGTGCACTTATTTAATGAAAGTGAGATGCATGATATTACAAATTAAGATTTTATGACAGAAGATTTACAAGAAGAAATGTTTTACCCTTTTTTCCTATTTTCCCTGTGGTCAGTACAGGAGGCCAGAAGAGTTTCACGAATTTCAGCTCAGGTGGAGGGCTGTAAGACACGGGGTCAGCCTTCCATTTCAGGAGCTCCACCTTCTTCAGCGCTCTCAAGTCTTTTATTTCAGCCATGTCTGCATGAAGACAATTTAAGGAGAGTTAATGTAAACTGAGCCAAGCGCTCAGCAACACGTCAAGTCAAGTTACAACAAGTGGAGAGTGAACTTACCTGTTGTCGGTCAGCAGTTCTGCCAGCTGAGATGTTGCCACAGTATTTTTTCACTTCTGAGCCTCACCTGTCAACCAATCAGACGTGAGGTCTAGTGACCAACCAATCCCCCTGCTGTCCATGGAAATCAGCAATCGACCAATCCACTTCTGCTGCTCTGCAGTAAGTGAGGCCTAGTCCACACGAGCGCAGGTATTTTTAAAACCGAACTTTTTTGGCCTCCAGTTTTTAAAAAATCTGCGTCCATACGAGAGGTGTAATAAAAATATCTCCGTCCACATGACACTGCAAATTAAAGCAGCTCACTTTAGGACAGCAGTAACGTCCTTGACATTCTGAAGTTTTCTCTCCATTCTTCTGCCACCACTATTTATCAAAGTTGTCCCACCAGCTAGAAGTCCGACCTGGCCTCATCCAGAACCTCCATTGGCGGGCGCGTCGTTGGTGTGTTGGGGTACTATTATGCAGCAGGCGCAGTCTCCATAATAGCACACTCTTGCGCCTCTGTTGCTGGATGTGGTTGAGTAGCGTTAGTTGCATGATACAGCCACAAAGTGCTGATATGCTGCTAAATAGCAGTAGTATTTTGTTTAGGTCCATCCTCAAATCGTCTCTCACACACACTGGATCAGGTAATAACACAGCTGTTTTCTGTTTACGTCGCACACTGTGACGTCATACAATGGAGACGAGACAAAATAACTGCGGTTATCCTGTCCACACATGACTGACACCAGACTTTTCCAAAAAGTTCACCCTGGACTCCGGTTACAAATAACTCCGGTTACAGGGGCCCAAAACTGCAGTTACGTGTGGATGAAAGGCCAAACCATGAGCAAAGAGTCACAGTTTTACAAATACCCGCGTTGGTGTGGACAGCCCCTGAGTAAGTCAGTAAGTAAGTTTTATTTGTATAGCGCTTCTCACAGAGAGAACTCACAAAGTGCTTCACAGGATTAAAACACAAACCAAGAATACATACATACAAACATACAGAGACACAAAATGAAACAGCAGCAGTTGTTGCAAAACTAAATCACTTAAGACAATTTCAAGAATGCCTGCCTATACAGGTAGGTGTTAAGGTGCTTCTTAAAAACTTCAACAGATGCTGCGGCTCTCAAATTCTGTGGGAGGGCATTCCACAATCTGGGCGCAATGGACTCAAAGGCCCGGTCACCTAGTTCTGAGCCTAGTGCGAGGAACTGCCAACAGGCCGTGATCGGGCAGTGAGAGCTGCTCTCCAGGACTGAAGCAGCAGCTGACAAGTGGAACATAAAGGCTACCACTATGAGGGGGAGCGAGTGGGAGCGAGGGCGGCCAAGGTAGAGTTTTTAATAGTTCTGAGGAAACGTTTTGAATATTTTCTGTGTCGGAGAGCTGTGAAAAGAGTATTGGTTGCCTGATGGAAATCAGATGGTCTAGAGCAAATACAGTGGAATCTGATGATTTGAGATTTGATTATGCCTTTTTAAATGTATGTTTTGGGTGGTAACTTGATTTGTGCAGGAGAGTGTGGGTATCTGTTGCTTTAAAAAAAACCTTAGACAGCATGCGCTTCGTGGATGTGTTTACAGGTTCAAAAAAAAAAGTGGTGTCCAAGAAATCAATCTGGTTCGGATCTATGGTGGATTTAACTGTAATTGTGGGATGGTGACTATTGAGTATTTGGACAAAAGTGTGGAATGAAGAGAGGTCATGTGTCCAGGCACCAATACTATCATCGAGAAATCTCCAGAAGAAAGAGGTTGTAAGGGACACTTGGCCAATACCTCCCGCTCCCACTCGCTCATATAGAGGTTGGCATATGACGGGGCAAAGCGTTGCCCCATGGCTGTTCCATGGGTTTGTAAATAGTGAGTGTCATTGAAGAGAAAATCATTATTCTGTAAACAGAGTTGGAGAAGCGAAAGGAGTTCTGAATCGGGACGTTTGGGATCGGGATATCGTTGGAAGATTGTGTTTACAACTGCCAGGCCCAGATTAGTGTCTATATTCGTGTACAAACTGTCGACGTCGATCGTGAATAGAAATGTATTGGAAGGAACAGCCATGGGGCGTATCATTTCGAGAAAATACTAAGTGTCTTTGATGTAACTTGGGTGACGGGTGGAGGGGGGCAGAGAAAATGATCGACGTATTCGGCAACATTATAGGTGGCGCTGTTGCAGTCCGAGACTATCGGACGGCCGGGAGGAACTTCGGAGGGAACCGTCCAGCTCTGGGGTTGTTTGTGGATTTTAGGGAGCAGGTAAAAATAGCGGGGGTGGGGATTATTGGGTCCTGATAGAAAGTCTCGTTGTTTGGCTGATATGTAGCGTTTTGTGTAGAGGGTCTGAATTATGTGCCATATCTGTAACTGAGTATTGTGTTGTATTGTGGCTGGGATACGTTTATAGTGGAGTGAATTGGATAGTTGCCGGTTTGCTTCGAGAAGGTATTGTTGTCTGTCCATGATGACTACTTTTGACCCTTTATCTGCCGGTTTTATTACGATGTTTGGATTTTTTATTAATTCCTGTAAGGCTAAGCGTTCGGCCCCCGTCACGGCAACAACGTAGGTACGTCATAGGTACACCGCAGGACCATAAATCAGGCTTTAGTGTGAGTCTCCTTATGAGGACACACACTGACAGGCAAATGTAGAGTTTGTGCAAGCTGTTTAAGGCTGTCATGGTACACTATGCTTGCTGGTTTTCCCAGTATATCGTCTACGACCATGACTTTTGGGGAATCTGCAAAGTTCGGCAAGTCTGTCTGCGGAGTAGCAGAGTCATTATCTGGTTTGTCATGGACTGTCTCTTCCATGGAAATTATTTGAACTGTGTCTAGTGAAAATTTTGACTTCAGAGCGCCGCCGGTCCTGTCAGAAGAACAGTAGTTACTGGTTTTATAATTTCAACCAAAACCTCCTATTGAAGTATATAAAAAGAATTTTTAACACATACTTCACACGAATGGGTGGCCTGTAGTCTGGATCGTCTTCGTCTTCATATTCATCTTCATATTCATCAACCTCTCCAGAATCTTCTTCCTCTGATGCTGAAAATAACTCTGTGTCCACCTCAGGAGTCCAGGTTTCATCATCACTGTCCCAGTCTATTCTGTAAAAGCCAGAGAGAAATGGTGACAACTTAAATGTCTGTGAAACGAAGTAAAATTACAATGACATGCAAATGATTTTCTAAACCTAACAAAGGTACTTACATGGAATTATGGATATCATTGAATTGATTTTCATCAATATCCACAGATGGATCCTGGGGCACAAAACTGAAATAAATGAAAAATAAATATGTAAGGTATACGCAAGAACACAACTGTCTCTTTATGATATCTTTGGTAAAGTATCTTCAACACAGTCAGTTATTGCAACAGATTTACAGTTACACTCATGCATACCTCGCATCCACCTCCATCAAAGATGTGTCCTTGGGACTGATGACAGTCAAATCGTGAACACCTTCGTCTGAGAAGTCAGCACCACTGAAATATGAAATATAAATTATTAATTGAAATAATTTTTATTTTGCTAAATCAGTGAAGGACATTTACCACTGCAAATTCAAAAGGACATTTTAAAAAAAATGACATACTTCCCCAACACCAAACTTGGAGGTTGACCCTCTTTGCAAACACCCAAAACAAGTTTTTAACACCTCAACCTTCAGCCAGGAGGCCCAGGTGTGAAAAGCCAAAAGCAGACACCTCGGTGCCCTGGCGTCTCAAAAACACAAGAGGTCATTTACATGTCTTTACATCCTAACAGGCCAGTAAGTGTTGAGCATTCACAGGTCACCACTGAAATCCCAACTTCTCACAACTACAAAAGAGATCATTTACATTTATTCACTCCCTAACAAGTGACATGACTCACAACATCCAAAAAGTTGACAACTTTCTACCTTCAACCTCACAAAGAAACAAAAGAGGTGATATCACTTTTTTGAACCCTGGCGTTTGTGTGAGTCTCCTGCGGCTTCAGTGGAGTCTGTATACCTTTTTATATAACATAAATAAATTCTACTTTGCAAAGGATAATCAGTTCATCCATTTTAAAAATTCCCTCACTGCCCATCACTGTTATGTAAATGATATCAAGTCACCATATACACACCAAAATAATATTAACACCATGATGCAACTGCAAAGCACGTTAATTTGTGCTAATAATGTGACTTTTGAGTAACATATTTGCATGCCCATTATTTTGTACTTACCGGTCTGACTCAGAAAAAATGGTCGAGGCTGGTGGAGCCGGTGGTCCCTGGAATCCTGTCTCCATTGGCGTTGAAGATAAAGGACTTTTCTCATAGCTCAAAGAAACAAACAGAAAATCACTCTTCTTGAACCACAAAACTAAGCAACGAACATACAGCCATTACTTGCTGACAATAAATATAACGTTTCTGTAACGTTACACAGCGAAATAGTTTAGCAGCCTCAAGCAAATAAACATGCTGATGTGACAACGTGTAAACATGATAGCTATTTTAGCTTACAATGCTAAAAATAAGTCTAACGTCTCCGTCGAACAACTGTTGACAATATTGCAGACAAATGTTTCGACACCATCTAACCACACAAAAACTAACGGCAGCTTTCACAGCCATAAGCCAGCACTGGCATACAGTTATCTATGTCACAACATCCACAATAAAAACGAAATATTACCTGTTCAACAAAAACTCCGCTGTATCAGCATCACTTTGCCCCAGATCTTGCCGGAGCTTTCTCCATCGGTCAAAGGATGACCCGATGTTTACTCTGCTTTGAGCCCTCAATTTGTCGCATTTCATCTCCGTTTCTGCGTTTTCCATATCGAAACTCACGTAGCTGAATCGCTCAGGGCCTGACAAACCGCTCGTACTTTCAAATGCGGAGGGGGATTGGGACGAGGCTGGAGCCGTTTGTTTTGGTAAGCAACCAGAACCAGGGCGAGAGAGACAGGATCTGGAATTCAATGGATGCGCCTTTCCGTCAAAATAAAAGCACCAAGTTAATAAAAATGCGGGGGGGGGGGGGGATTAGGATTAGGCAAGGGGGAGCAAGGGTAGGTAGGGGTACTGCAGCGGGAGTAGGGTGAAGTTGGAGGGAAGGAGGGAGAAAAAAGAGGGTTGGGGGGAAAAAAGAGACAGAGGTGACTGGCTTGAAGAGTGCCAGTGGTGGCAGGCCGTTCCTGGTGGGCTGACGCCCTCTGCTGGATAAAAGGGGTTAGGGGTTGTCATTTAGACCGTGGGGGGCAACCGTGCCAAGTCTGTGGATCCAGACACATTCTGCATGTTTCCTCTGCCCCACCGTCCACATCGCGTTGCCCTCCAGTTCCGAGATGATGAGGCTATCAACAGAATGTTCCTGAAAATGCTTGACTAGGTGGGTGGTGAGGTTGTGGAGGGAAATGTTTCGTAAGTGTTGTTGCAGTCGTGCTAACATTGTGTTTTGTGTTTCTCCTGTGTAGTGTTTGTGGCAGATTGTACAGGAGATGATGTACACAATGTTACTGGAAAGAAGGGAAAATGAGCCATGTGGGGGAAAGGATAGTTGACTGTGGGGATTGGTGATGAATTTTCTATGTTTAAAGTGTCGGGATTCTGGCGGTCGGTCTGGATGTTTATTAGAGGTGAACCAAGAGATTGCGTAGGTTGGGATTTTTTCTGAATGCCGAAATTATTTTATATTCCTGTAAAGGTTCATACTGAGTCTGAATTTTGTTAAAGTTACGTTTAATATTCTGGTGTAAGGCCAGAATGCTCTGTGAAAATGTGGAGACTAGGGATAGTATTTTAGTGGGACGTGTAGTTTGTGGTATGGGGAAGTTATGCGTGCCCTGGGTCGGGCAAGGAGAGAGGGATACAAATCCTGGTTAGGATGGGGGTGAGGGGATGTTGCTCGTGTAGGTGAAGTCGAGGGGATGGGTGAGGCACCGGGTGTGGACGTGAGGTATATTGTAAGGTCTAATGAATGGGAGGGGGGGGGCGAGGGCGGCCAAGGTCGAGTTTTTAATGGTTCTAAGGAAGCGTTTGGAGTATTTTCTATGTCGCAGAGCTGTGAAGAGCGTCTTAGTGGCCTGGTGGAAATCCGATGGTCGGGAGCAGATGCAGTGAAATCTGATGATTTGGGATTTGATTATGCCTTTAAATGTGTGTTTTGGATGGTAGCTAGATTTATGCAGGAGGGTCTATCTGGTTGGGGTCTATGGTGGACTTCCATGTGTTTGTAGATAGTGGGTATCATTAAAGAGAAAATCGTTGTTCTCTAGACAGAGTCGAAGGAGCGAAAGGATTTCCGGGTCGGGACGTTTGGGGTCTGGGTATCGTTGAAAAATTGTGTTTGACTGTCAGGCCCAGATTGGTGTCTATATTTGTATACAGACTGTCAACGTCGATGGTGAATAGAAATGCTTTTGATGGAACAGTCATGGGGCGTATCATCTCGAGGAAGTGGTAGGTATCTTTAACGTAGCTTGGGTGACGGGTGGAAAGGGGAGAGAGAAAATGAGCAATATATTGCGCCACATTGTAGGTGGCACTGTTGCAGTCTGAGACTATTGGGCGGCCCGGAGGAACTTCGGAGGGAACCATCCAGCTCTGGGGTTGTTTATGGATTTTGGGGAGGAGGTAGAAGTAGCGGGGACGGGGATTATTAGGACCTGATAAAAAATCTTGTTTGGCTGAAATGTAGTTTTTGGTGTAAAGGGTTTGAATTATGTCCCGTATCTGTATCTGCGTGTTGTATTGTGGTTGGGATAGGTTTGTAGTGGAGAGGGTTGGACAGTTGGCGGTTTGCTTCAAGGAGATATTGTTGGCGATCCATGATAACTACTTTTGATCCTTTATCTGCTGGTTTTATTACAATGTTTGGATTTTTTATGAGTTGCTGTAAGGCTGAACGTTCGGCCTCCGACAGATTGTCAGAGACATTTGGTGGGGGCCGATATATGTTAATGTTATTGTCAGAGTGGATAATGGATTGTATTTGTGGATGGATTTGTATGCCAGTAGGTTCCCAACTGGACGGTAATGTAAATTGTTGTGTGTTCTGCTGATGTTTCCCGTGGAAGTGGTCAATTATTTTGATGCGTCTATGATAATGGTGTAGGTCCCTCCGAAGCTCCTCCCAGTCATATCAGGAGGGGCGTGGGATGAATGATAGGCCTTTTTCAAGCAGTTGGGTTTGAGATGGGGACAAATTGAGTAGGGAGGAGAGATTAAGGACACTGGATTCTGAATTTAGTTGAGTTAGGATCCGTTGTGCTAAGGGAGGTTGTGTTAGGGAAGGGGATCGGGGGGAGGGAGGGGGAGGGGGGTGTATGGGATTGTGGTGTTTATTGGTGTGAGCGATTGAGAAGGGGTTAAGGGCAGGGGTGTGCATGGCCGGTGTAGAGTTCAGATATGCGATAAACTCAATTGTCTGCACCAATGTGTGAATATGGCCGCAGCTGTAGCTGGGGTCCAATGGATGTTGTCTGCCTCGGTGATAAAGGTGTCATGCGGTATCTCTATCAAAAACCGTAGGCGGGCGGCGATGGTATTATTGATAAGTTTCAGATTGTGTTGTTGGGTGGATGTAACGTTCGTGGAGAAGTTGATGATGGGGAAGTAGATATCGGCATTGGGAAAGACCATGCGGGCTGTTCTGGAGAGTGCTTTAAGTTGTTTAATTGATGTTTCTTTTGGGTCTTGGTCTTTATTATTAAGACCAACCGACAACACCAGGATCTTGGTGGAGGGGCTGGGGGGGGTTTCACAGATTTTGAGAAAGTGGTAAAAGTTAGCGCCGGGATAACTAGCCAGTTGGATGTCCGGGTTACTGTGAGCTGGAATACGATTGATGTTTGAGTCCCCCACAGGTTTCCGGGGCCTAAAGGACCAGTCCACCAGTTTTCTGTGTGGACGGGCGATGTGGTAAGCTGGCCTGAAGGTCATGTTGGGGAGAGGTGTGTGGCATGAAGAAGGTGGATGGGGTGATGGGGTTGATAGGCGGGCGGTGGGTGTGGGTGGTTGTGGTAAAGAAGAGTTGTATGGGTCGGTGTGGTTGGCGTCAGGCTCCAAGGGAAGTTGGCAATGGGAGGGCTCAGAATGGGTGCTGTGATCGGCCATCATGGCCTTGAGAGTCCCTGTCATCATGGTTTGTTTGCCCTGAGTTTGGTTTTGGTTGTTATTTTTAGGATTTGGATTCTTATGAAAAGAACCCTTTTCAGAATCCTCCAGGGACGCTATGTCGCCAGCCACCTCGACCCCCAATCTGGGTTTTTCTGCTAGGGAGGAAATAGAGGAAATGAGATCACGAGTGTGCACTACGACATTAGATTTGGTGTACATTGTGGTAAGTGAGACTGATTCAAAGTCCACAGAATTCGACTTGGGTACCTGGGGTGAAGGGTGGTCTCGAACCCCGGTCTCCCGGGTGACCGACTGCGAAGGTAGCAGTATTCCACCTGTGGGTTGATGGGAGGTTGGCTGTGGGTGTTCTTCAGTTGGCTGCTGGGGGAGAATGGAGGAGGATGAAGACGATGGAATAGGAGGTTTATTAAGTGGGGTGGGAAGAACCGGTGAAAGTTGGGGGTGGGGGGGTTTGAAGTGGTTGCTGCGTGTCACGGGTGAACCGGAGGTAAAGGTGTGTTTTGGACCACTGGGGCAGAGGGGTGGATGCACTCAAATGGGCACGTGGGGGATGGAGAAAGGGCCCGCAGCCTGACGTAAGGGTGCGTCATCAGGGCCGGGGGTCCTTCCAATAAAGAAGCAGGGCCTTTATTGTTTGAGGCCTGGATGACGACCTCAGCATAAATTGGAACCGGAGAGGGTGAGTCTCCTAGTTCGGGTGCAGAGATAGGGGAGGGCCCCGAGGGGGTACAGGGCTCTCCTCGGTTGTTGTGGGTGGTTTCTCCGGTGGTCGAGATTGGATGCTGGGGGAGACACAGGTTTGTGGTGGGATTGGGGGGGCTTCGGAGGGACAGTTGGAGATCTCCTGCGAGGTGTCGGAACCGGGGTGGAAGGGGCCTCAGGGATGGACATGGGGGTGGGAGCAGATGAAGTCTGTGAGCAGGGATTTTTATCAGCAGGGGGGTGCATACTGGTGGGGGGATCCGAAGCAAGAGAGGGCTACGTGGAAGCTGAGTGTCGTGCAATCTCCTCAGAGAGGGAGCTGCGGGGGCCCAAATACAATGAGAGTTTATGGGGGGCCTGTACAGGGGGTAAAACAGGGAAATCGTGATCTTCAGGGGCTTCTAAAATGGGTGCTAGTGCAGTGGTGTGTGTGGCGGATGTAGATGGAGGAGGTATGGAGCGGGCAGTTGGTTGGGGGAGGATGAGAGGAGAGGGGACCGGTGAGGAGAAACCCAACAATTGTTGGACTGTATGAAGTGTGAGTGTGGAGAGTTTGGGGCCATAGCGCTTGCGGGCCCAACCAATGGCTATATGGAGGGCCTGTGGGTTCTGAGGAGTGCCAGTGAGGGAGGTTATGACAGTGGAATAATGCTGTTGAAGGATTTGCATATTGTGATTCTGTCTTTGTCAGGTGACGTAACGCTTGTGACAGCCGCAGTGTATTGTGGGTTGAATTGCCATTTTGGAGGGTCACTTGTTGTGAACAACTCAACAGTGAACATCGTCTTTGCGTGTGGCATTATCTTTGATAAAATGGGACACTCGTGTTGTGTGAAAGGCTGTCATACTAAGTCACACGAAAGAAATGGCAGAAAATTTGACCACAACGTGAGATTTTTTTCGGTTTCCCACTTGGAAAAGAGGTTAAGGACAGCAGGTTGAGGAAATAACGAAGAGGCGTCGGATGGCCTGGGTCGCAGCGGTGAGACGGAAGGGCATCACTTTCGACACCATATCTCCCTTCATGCGTGTTTGCTCTCTGCATTTTCATAAAGGCAAGTAAGAGAGTTTCAGATACTTGTACATTCAAATATTGTAGATTCAAAAAACAGCACGCACATCCAAAAACGTTGAATACTGGGTGCTGGACAGAAGAACAGATACAAAAGTACAAAAAATAGGTCCGCACACTGTTCAACAATGTTCAAATCAGAGCTTTCATGTTCAATCATGTTTCTGAGAGGAACAACGAGAGCAGATCCAAAAGTCTTCTTTAGCTGTTGCATGTCCCACTTTACTGATGCTGCTTGGTATCATCCAGTATGCAGGTTGTCCAGTTACTGTTGTTGTCTCTCTGCATCTGACAACCGCCTCCAGCTTAAACAGCATAGCTACAACATGTGTACATGTCTCCGCTATCCCAGCCATTCATGTGCAGTGACCCGATGATATGGCTCCTGATGGCTCGATGATGGCCCAGGCCTTGAGTGGTGTGTCAGACAGGCGTTGGGAGTGCAAGACCTGTAGACAACACATAGGCAGACAGACAACAACAGTTTACAACAGTGTTCAATCATTTCCTATGTTTTGCTTAATTTGTAAGGTTGTCTACATTATTACAGTTTCTGATTTACAGGCCGATGACAGGCTGACAGGTTTATTTCTGTGGTTAGACAAGCTGATGTCTGTTAAACCAGATGATTTATAACTGCTTGATGCTTGAGTAATTATGCTGTATGAAAAAGAGGTAGGATTATTAGATCATTTTCACTTTGTTCTAGCTCCTGTGATGTGAATGAGGTCATTTTTTCACAATAATATAATACACATGAATCTTTTATGCCCACAATTAAAATAAGTAAAGCAAATCAGACAAAACAAGCAAACTAACCGTAACCACCAACCATAACTTTACTTGATTACAGCCAAGTTAGCTTACCTTTGCAGTGACGAGTGTGTTGTCGCAGTCCTGCGGTCGAAATGTGAACAGTTGCTGCACCCAGCCATTCGTGAAGTGTCTGTGAGCTTCGAGAGATTTATATGTGTAAGCGCTGATACCATACACGAGGTAGTTTGTTATATCCAGCGATGAAGTTGGAGGCAGTAATGTAGCGTCGGAGCTCCAGTCTTTAGCTGTGAGGTCGTACGGATCTATGTTATTGATTGTCGACAGTTTAGCCAAATACCGGTCCCTGGCCACCTTGATAAGTTTGTCCCTGCACGGTATCCTCTCATCCTTCTTATTCTTCTCCAGCTCAGCGACTGGGTAACAGTTTAAAAACTCACTACTAACTGCTAATGTTACTAACTACGACTTCCCCGGACAGCTACTCCAGTTCTGTGTTTACATCCGCGGTACAACCAAAATGGCGCCTGGGGGCGTGTCTGCCAGTTAGGACACGTGACTGACAAAGACCGAATCGGTCTGAGTCATGTTAATGACAGTTTATAGTTTATTTTCTGCATAAAATGTTCTGATAAAATGTTCAAAGTTATTAAGAACTCAAAAGTACAGAAAGATAAAGAATATATAAAATAATATAAGTGATAAAGTAAAATGTTAAACAGCAATAATAGTTTTAATTTAACCCTCCTTCTCTCCTCGATAATAACACCTCTGGTATTCGCGGGTCATATTGAATTGACCCGAGTTTGATTGACTGATATAAAGCATGTGACATAAAATTATCACCAATTTCTGTGTTTCACCTTGTTAGTCAACTTCACTCCAACTTATTAAATTTTACACTTATTTTTGGAATATATGACGTCATAGACCTCATTTGCATAAAATTATACCTATTTTTTTCAATAAAAATAGTCAGTAATTATGAATTCTGAGTTTGAATATAAATTGATGAATTTTTACAGAGTGGTATATGTCAAAGTCTTGTGAAAAAATTTTTTGAAACCATTTCTAATTTTTGAATGGCAGCAAATAATAACACCTCTGGTATTTGCCGGTCATATTGACCCAAGTTTGTTTGACTGATATAAAGCATGTGGCAGAAAATTATCACCAATTTCTGTGTTTCATCTTGTTAGTCAACTTCACTCCAACTTATTGAAACTAATTTTACACTTATTTTTGGAATATATGACGTCATAGACCTCATTTGCATAAAATTATACCTATTTTTTTCAGTAAAAATAATCAGTAATTATGAATTCTGAGTTTGAATATAAAGTGGATTTTTACAGAGTGGTATATGTCAAAGTTTTGTCAAAAAAAAAAATTCTGAACCATTTCAAATTTTTGAATGGCAGCGAATAATAACATCTCTGGTCCTTGAGCTGGTTTTGTTTGACTGGTTATAAAGTGTAAAGTATCACATATTTACACAGTAGATGTCTTTTGTTTTGTTTTGTCATCTCATCCTCAAAATAAATGAACAGGAATCTGATGGGAGTAAATTCACTCATCTAATTTGTGAGATCCGTGTCTCCATTGATAGTGAACAGTCCCTAATCCACCTGTGATCCACTTCCTCGTTTCTCAAGTAAACCCAGCCATCATTACTGTTCACAGCCCTGCTTTTACTATTACTATTACTACTCTACCTCTGCCACCCCGACCACAGTGAGGCAAAGTCTGCTAATTACCGAAGTCATGCGCACCTGCGTGGTGCAGGCATGGATGAGAACCGTGTTGCGCATGGCGCACCTGACACGCATCGTCAATTTCATCACTTGGCGACCGATCGTCATCAGAGAGCAAATAAGTAAATAAGTAACTGACTAATCAACAGTGAAAACTCCTTCAGGCATTTTGTGTGTTTTTGCTGTATTTTGCTCTGTGCCAGCTTTCTCTCCGCTCTGTCTGCGTCCTCTCAGTCTGCTCGCTGCGCGCTCAGCCCCTCCCTCCATGTCTCTTATTTCTCAGACTTACTAAATAGAAACACACCCACAAATGACGTCAGGATTGTAGCTGCACATGTTCGCCACCAAGGGGTACAAAGTAGTACAAAGTAGTAACAAGATTTGGCAGTATATTTGAAGCTTAGGTCTGTTATATTCAGCATAATGCTGCTTGTTTTGTATTGCGACTTTGGTGCTTTATTTTGGATTATCAGAGACTGCTATATGTCAAGGATTAGCCAGAATATTCTCAGGTCAAAATTGACTGATGCAGTTTTATTCACAAATATCAGGGAGCAATGTTTCTGATTCAAATCCAAACAAAAAAATATTTACAAAGACCAACATTTATTGCCAAAAATCTCTCGACAAACTTCAACTCTCAACTTAGAACACAACAGAACTGTTTGTGTGTGTATAGGTGTGTGTGTGTGTGTGTGTGTGTGTGTGTGTGTGTGTGTAGGTGTGTGGGTGGGGGTGTGTGTGTGTGATGGTTGGGGGGGTTGGGTTTAGATGTGTTGTTTGTGCTAGAAAGCACGATACTGTCACTTTTTATCCTATAGCGCCACCTAGAGTGTGTGTGTGTGTGTGTGTGTGTGTGTGTGTGTGTGCGCCAGGGTGTGTGTGGGCGTTGGGGTGTTTGTTGGTCTGAGTGTGTGTGGACAAGTGTGAGCGTGGGTTTGGATGCGTTGATTGTGCTAGAAAGCACAATAGTGTTTTTTTTTTTTATCCAATAGCGCCACCTAGTGGTGTTCGGGTCATATAGACCTGAACACCACTAGGTGTTGCAAATTTAGAAAAATACCCATAATGCAATGCAAAGCAGTAATCATCAATTTTATTTGAAAAAGTGAAGAGTTATACACGACATTTGTAATTTTCAGGCAATTACATGGAAGAAAACCATATTTTTATAGCGCCCCCATGTGGCCGTCGGGCCATATAGACCCGAGGATAGGAGGGTTAAGGGCATAACATGTGAGAACGTGATGTGTGAGTCCATGTTGGTGTAGTTAGGGGGATAATAGTTTATATTGTGTTGACCCCTGATCAACAGTAAAAATGCATCACAATGATTAAAACAAATTAAAACATGGACAATAACACAAGAGGAGGAAAACACATCACACAACAACAGTTAAATGTTTTTCAGACATCTTTTGTAGCACTTTATAGATACAGGTTTTCACCAGGTGGAAAAATAATCAGTTTTCAGAAGTTTATAGAGGTCATTTCAGAGCAACTTTTATTTTCTTAGATTGCTTTTGTTTTTTCATCAGCTCAGTTTGGTTAATGTCCGACAGATATCTGAGTATTTACAGTGTTTTCAGCTCATAGTTAATATAAATTAATTAATACTTACTCACATATGTCCAGTTTAGAACCGAGCGCTCTGTGGTGAGAATCCAAGATGGCGGCTGTGATTTTGCTGATGAACCAAATTGAGCCATCTGATTGGATGGCCAAATGCTGGACACTCTGATTGGCTGCTACTGATGAACCACTGAGAGGGAAGGCGGGGGGCTCTGCTCTGGAGCAGAAGGTCAGTGGTTCGAGCCCGGGTCGGGGCAAACTTGGAGACGAGCTTCACAGTATGTATAATGAGACAAAGATGGTTCACAGCTGTTTTATGATGCACATCTGTCCTTATTTGTCTCCACAGACCGAAGCCTGCAGACTGACTGTGTGAGGTCATCATGTCCCAAATACATCCAGGACTCATCTCAGTGTCTTCATATCATACACACAGTGCTTCTGTTCGCAGCATTTATCTTCCTGTACTTTTGAGTTCTTAATAACTTTGTGAACATTTTATCAGGTGGAGGCTTCAAATAAGCCCTCTGGGTTCTTACCTCTCCCTGCACTGTCTTTTATTTTATTATTTTTTTCTTGCCTTCTTGTGTTTAAACTGTGCAGAAAATAAAGTATAAACTGTCGTCAACATGACTCAGATATTTCACAAAGGGCCATAAGAAGCTGCAAAAACTCCTCCGTTAGCTCAGTTTGATCAATGTCAGACAGATATCTGAGTTTTTACAGTGTTTTTCTGTATTACCTCACCTCACCTTATTTGTGAGGTCACTCTGCTCATTTTGTGTTTCAGTGTGAATCCTGTGCTCATGTCAGACCCAGGCTTTTACTTTGAAGGAGGCCACAGGAAGTCTGCTGTCTTAGCGCATCACCTTCACGGATCATCTCAGACTGTAAAACAGAACTCCACTCAGAAACTACTGAATTACTATGAATGAGTGAATGAATGGTTTTTATTTCAGTTACAAACATCTGAAGAAACAAAGATTATTTAACACAATTTTTGTACACAGTCAAGAACTGAAGAGAGACAGACTGAAGCTCCAGGATTATTTCTGCCTCTCCTGTATCAACCAAAGGAAATAAATTAATAATTAAATACATAATACTATTAATTGTAATCCTCAGTTATTTTACATTTTAAGGCTGTCTTAAAGCTCAACAAAGCAACACAATTTCCAATCAGCTATTTTTAATTTAATTTGTCACTATACAGACACTGCTGTTTTTACAGCACAAAACATATATATATTCACACTTTGTGTCATTGTTTTGTTTCTTTCTGAGCAGCCATACACTGTCCTATAACTGTCGGTAATGTTGAACTTCGACATGAAACAGTCGATTTTATGGAAACACAGACTTCAGAAACCAGCGAGCGCCTTCAGTCACATTCAGACACGTTTCTCTACAAAACACAGCAGGTTTGTTGTCAGTCCAGATTTTATCAGACAGACACGTTAAAGAACAAGAGCAAGGTTTGGTGGAGACAGCAGACAGTTTGTCTCACAGTGTGTACGACTCCTCTTCACAGTCAGTTTTGCTGTGAGACACAAAACATGTTGTAGAACAGATTTTAGCAACGAAACGATGAACAGAATAAAACAGAATAGACTTTACTGTCACTGTGCAAAACAACAAGATTAGGAGGTATTTTACATGTATGTATAAAACATGCACGAACATTGAATAAAACAGCACTTAATGTCACTTGCTGGATAATAAATAACATGATGTATACACAGAAAAATATTATCATCTGTACGGAGCCTTAAAAAGTGCACAGGTCAAGTTTCTGAGGTGAGAAGTTTGTTTGAGACAAGAAAAGACTTAAAGCAGGAACAGCAGCTTCACACCTGACCGTCACCCAGAGCGTAACTAATGTTAATGTTTTATTTCATGAACAGAAACAAGACGAATAGGAAGTACAGACGGTTATGAAGGAGTGATTTTAGGGAATGAACATCAGAGAAGAGAAACTTTGATGAATTTCAAAACAAAACTAATAACTTTTTTTTCTTCTGAAAACTGAGTCCTGACTTTTACGTTTCCTGGCAGATTTTAAGGGACGCAGAGTCCTGATGAGAATCTTTTGTTTTATAGAGATTTGAGATGAAAAGTGGCGAAAATAACAAGTTTAAATGCCTTTTAAATGTAAAGTTTACCTCTGAAAACTGAGTCCTAACTTTAACATTTCTCTATATAATTAAAGGATAGTTTCTCTACATGAATCTAAACCCAACTGGTCTGGCCACAGGGTCCAGATTTCTCGTCAGTTACACAGTTTGAGTCACACACTCTGCAGCAGGAAATGGCACTTCAAAATAAAAGTTCTGTACCAAGTGTGTTTCTTCACAAACTTGACATGTTCTTGAGTCACATGTGGTCAAATCAGAAGGAACCCAGGACCTGTTTTTGGACCGTGACCCACCAGTTGGGAACCACATTGAGTCACTGTGTTTTCAGGACATTTTTTTGTGATGAAAGTGGTGAAAATAACAATTTTTAATTAAATTTGAGGTTGCAGACGTAAAGTTGACCTCTGAGTCCTAACTGAGGATGCAGGGTGATATCTGTACGTCATCAGAAGCAGCCAGCATGCTTTATCTTCAGCACAATGAATAAATATTAGACACTGGAAAGTATTTCATGTCTCCATCTGCTGGTGGTTCATCGTGATAGGACTATGATGATAACTGCAGAAGAGACTTGATGACCAATAAAATCAGGATAGTTTCTCTACATGGATCTAAACATGAACAGGATGTTTTAAAGACACGGTGAAAATAAGGAGTTTAAATGAAGTACAGAGCTCAAACAGCATCTTTCACAGACAGTAAAATAATGAGCGCAGGTGTTTATCTGAACGGGAGTTTAGTGAATCAGCATCTGAAGAGAGCAGTTTGGATGAATTTAAAAGTTAAAATAATTAATGATTTCCTCTGAAAACTGAGTCCTGACTTTGACATTTTAGGACAGATTTTAAGGGACACAGTTTCTCTGCATGAACACAATGTTTTCTAGACAGCGTGTATTATGAAGTGGTGAAATAACGAGATTTAATGAAGTTTAAGACCCGAAATGTAAAGTTTATCTCTGAAAACTGCGGACCTGACCTTCACATTTCGTGATATACTTTTAAGGATAATTTCTCCCTATGAATCAAAGCATGTACGCGCTGTTTTAAGGACAATATTTAATATTAGAAATGGTGAAAATGACCAGTTTTAAAGGGGTTTTAGCGCAGAAATGTGATGTTTACCTCTGAAAACAGCTCCAGCTTTCACATTTCGCATGAGATTGTGAGGAAACGGTTTTTCTACATGAATCTAAACATGTGCACGATGTTTTTAGACATTTAACACGAGAAGTGGTGAAAATAAGGAAGTTTGATGCAGTTTAAGAGCAGAAATGTGGAAAAAACAGCTCTGACAGTGACACATAGTGATACATGTAGCTTCTCTACAGGGATCTAAACACGTTCACGATTATTTAACACAAGCTATGTTGTTGTGTTTGATGCTTTCAGACAATATTCAACACGAGACATGGTGAAAATAAGTTTTAATGCGGTGTTACAGCAGAAATGTAAAGTTTTCCTCTGACAACACGAATCTGTATTTTAACGTGTCGCGATTTATTTTAAGGACAGTTTCTCTGCATGAACCTGAACATGTTCATTGTGTTTTATTCAACATTTAAGACCAGAAATGTGGAAAATAACGAGTTTAAATGCGGGTTTAAAGCAGAAATGAGAAGTTCACCTGTGATTAAACGCAGCCCGGCTCCTCTCGGCTCGTTTCCTCCGACACACAGAGGACATGAAGGTTTAACATCCACACCTGAGGACAGCAAAGTGATGACAGATCATATATATCCAGGTTTGACTGTAGTCTTGCGCAGATAAATGGAGTTTAAAGAGTTTTATGATGAGGTTTGTGCAGAGAGACGCTCCGCTCCGCAGCTGCAGTGACGCCACCGGCCGCAGCAGCAGCGGCGGCGCTGTTTCACCCAAATATGATAATATATTATAAAAAATCATAAAATCCTTCATAAATCATTTAAACAATTAAAACAAACAGATCAAAGGGGAGCAATAAGGAACGCTTCACGAATTTGCGTGTCATCCTTGCGCAGGGGCCATGCTAATCTTCTCTGTATCGTTCCAATTTTAGTATATGTGCTACCGAAGTAACACGAAAAGCTCATGTTTCGGGGGAGTATTTAAGGGGCTGTGTTCCCGGAAGCAGTCTCAGTCATGGTGGAGGACAAGTAGCGTTGTAACGGAGTGAAAACTGTATTTAGCTATCTTGAAATCATCAATAATGAGAGTGTAGAGAGGTGTGGAGTGTGTGTTGTGAGCTCTGTGGGTGTAGCGACCCAGTCTGACCCACTCTCGGTCCCGTGAGTCCTGCTGAGGAGCACAGAGGGCTGATGGGAAAATATGCAAATAAGCCGTTACGTCACACAGACAGGATTGGTGTGCTGCAGGCAGGAGAACAAAAAGCTGACTCACCGCCTCTTCTCCCCAGACCGCACTCCTCCAAGAGGGACTCTGACCCCCCAGAAACCCCCACTGAGCTCCAGTATCTGCTGACGCCCCCCTGAAGACACACAGAGAGACAGAGAGGGACGCTGGAGGAGAGGAGACCCTTCCTACTTCCTGTTTTCATTCAAAAAATTCCAGTGCAGTTTCACAAACTCACCACCAGGTGTCAGTCTAAGACCAGTCTGTGCAGTGCGCGGCGCTGTTGAGCTGAGATCAGTCTGCAGGAAAACACACAAAATTATAGAAAACATGAGCCACAACAACTTATTTATATAAATGTGCCCCTGTTGTGCATCGTTGTCATGTTTAACAGTAATAAATCTACGGAAAAAGCCATTATAGTGTATGCGAGGAAATCGCCGCACCATAATCCATTCATAAAACCTCACATTTTATATTTGTTTTACTTTTTCATAAAGAATTTCAAACTTGATAAACATGAATCAGGACTTGTTTTAATCAGGATTATAGACTCAATAATTCGGCATACAACCAACATACCAAGAAGCTCTTATTTTAAGTTCACCGCAATTTTAAGTACTCTTGTTGTGCTGTTTTCCAACCATCTAAATACACAGAGAAGGTCGGTGGTGAGCATTCATTCAAACATTTCAATGAATAAAACATACGTCAAAACAACTCATTTATAGATATATACGTGTGTCCTTGCTGAACATTGTTGTCATGTTTAACAGTAGTTAATCTGCAAAAGATGCCGGTATATTGTATGTGAGGAAATCGCCACACCATATGCCATTAATAAAATCTTACATTTTAAATTCGTTTTGCTTTTCCATTAATAGATCTCAACTTGGCAAACGTGGCATCTGATTTTTTTTTTTAATGGAGAGTTGAGACTCACAAATTCGTCATACAACCAACACACTAATGAACTCTAATTTTGATATTTTTCGTAACTTTAAGAACCATTATTTACATTTGATGGAGAAGTTAATTTTTCAATTCAATTTGGTTGTTTGTAGAATTATGGAAAAACTACTGGCCTGATTTACATGAAATTTGGTGGAAGGTTACAGAATGAGTCAAAGAATAACCTATTAAATTCCCTATAATTTATTAAAGACACACACAACAGGGGAACAGTGAAAAAAAAACTCCAATACAGTTTGATAAACTCCTCATACAGCTCTACTGTGGCTGCAGCAAAACACATAAAATCATCAATTTAATTAACTTAATTCAGTTTGAACATTGGTCACAATAACTGAATTTATTTATACGTCCTTAATATGAATGTTTGTCTTGTTTTGGGAATAATAATTCCACAGAACATGCCGTTATATTGTGTGCGTGGATCACCAAACCATATCCCATTGAGAAAATCTCACAATTTGTATTTGTTTCGCTTTTTCATAAAGAATTCCCAACTTGACATAAATGGATTAGGATTTATGTTAATCGGGACTTTAGCCTAGAAAGTTCGGCATATAACCAACACACCAAGGAGCTCTCATTTTAACAAGATCGTGACTTTCAGCACCGTTGTTGTGCTGTTTTCCAACCATCTAAATCCACTGCATAGCTCGGTGACGAGCCGGGCATCGAACCGTCGACCTTCTGTTCCGCAGCAAATACACAGGCCTGCAACTCCCTCTGTCTCAACGGCGGAGCCAATCAGAGTGTCCAACTTTTTGGCATCCAATCAGATGGCTTCATTTGTTCCAACAGCGAAATCTCCATCCGCCATCTTGGATTCTTCCCACCGAGCGCTCAGTTTAAATTCAGACCTGACAGTGAGACACTCTCCTGAACTAAAACTGGAACTACACAGAGAAGATCTGTGTCCGTCATACTGTCCAACTGATCCGTAATTCTTCTCTGTAAAGGGGATATAAAAACAAGAGACTGGAGGAGGTTGTGCTCCTGTGTATTTGCTGCGGAACAGAAGGTCGACGGTTCGGTTCCCGACTGGAGCAAAGATGGAGAAGCTATTTTACTTTTACTTCATGGTGCAGTAGAATATTAATCAGTAAATAGTAAAGATAGAAACAGTCATGAATCAGGTTATTTAAACTTCACTCCACAGTGTAAACGTGAGAACATGATGGTTCATGTTTTATGATGCACACATCTGTTGATGAAAGAAGCCTCGTGTTTCTTGGCTCTACATTAATAATCATGACAGATGAACGATGCAGATAACATCATATGTTTATATAAATCAGACAGAGCAGTGTGTTAGTGATGTCAGCAGCCAGGAGCTGAATAAAACACTTTAAACAGCATCAACATGATCTGAACATGAACAGAGTTAAATGACTACGACCAAATTAAAGTTTGACATCATAAGAAGTGTAAAGCTGTGACTGTAACGTTACACTGTTTTATCCATCACTCAGATATTTCACATAAAAACACCTCATTAACTCAGTTTGACTGATGTCAGGCAGAAATATGAGTCTTTACTGTGTTTCTACTGATATTCAAAACATATTAATGGATAATTTACAGATGTTATGACAGTGTGACGGAGACCGATCTTCTCTGCCTTGTCCCAGTTTCAGTTCAGGTGTTGCAACTGTCGTAACACCTGAACTGAAATCGGGACCACACACAGAAGATCGGTCTCCCTCATACTGTCGCAACACCTGAACTAAATTTGGAACGACGCAGAGAAGATCGGTCTCCGTCATCGACAATATGATGGAGACCGATCTTCTCTGCGTCGTTCCAAATTTAGTTCAGGTGTTACGACAGTATAAGTTGGGAAATGTTGGAGAAAATGTGGCTCATTCATCACTGTTATTCTGTCAAGTCATTTTTAGTCAGACCGTCTCCAATTTGTTCTGGACTTGTGAACAAACTGTGGCAAGGTATCTGTCGCTTTATACTAGACTGTATCTGTGATGCTTTTGTACTTTGCTTTAAGGATGTACAGTTTGGGTTTACAAGTTACAAGAAAGAACAAGAGAATTAGGTTTTTTCTGTGTAATCTCATCATATTGCTGGTCAAGTTTCATATCCATAAGATAAAGATAAATCTTTATTGTCATTGTAAAGTCACGCTTGTGCACAATGAAGTGGGATAAACGTAAGGAATTAAAAATCAAACCCTTTTGTCTGTACCTTTAAAAAAAAAGAGCAGCAGAACTTTGGTATAATTTTATTGCATATCTTTTATTCATCTGTGTCACAATTTGTTTGTAACCCCTGGTGTTGTCTGTCTGTGTCTTTGTTGTTCCTTATTCTCTGATCTTTCATTATGTTCTCCCAAACTATTGTGTCTATGTTGACAAGAAAATGTGAAATATAGAATATTTATTTAAGAAGAATAAAAACTTGTAGCAGTCCCTCATTCTCTGGTACTTGCTTTTATTTTCCCCAGTTCATTTCAGCTGATTGTCACAGTCCCCCTGAGTTGATTGGAGGTGATTCAGATCACCTGTGGTGCAGCTGTGGGTTCTGACTCTTCAGGAAGAATTGAGAGCAGCTTGGTGTGTTTCTCCTCTGGACTCTGTCGACAGCTTTTAAATTAATAATTTATTGTACTACTCAAAGGAAAACTAATGGCAGCAATCAGTGGTGTGGGTGTTACCACAAGCTATGTGTAAAAGGAAACCAAGGCTGAACTCAACATAATCAACCTAAACCAAAACAAACCAAGGTGGGCGCCAGGAGCCTTGGGGTCGCTGAGGGCGCGACGCAGCTCTGCTCCATGAGGTGTGTCTCTTCACTCTGTCCACTTCTTCGGATGCATGGAGGAGCGGCCCAAACAGTCCATCGGAGCTGATGGGGCCGTCCAGAAGCTCCCTTCTGATCTGTGCCGGGAGCTGGGACATATGGAGCCACATATTCGGCTGCAGCATCGTTTGCCATGCCATAATCTGAGCTTACGTGGAGAGTGTCAGGATAGCTGACATCGCTTTCCCGATATCTGTCGCCATCTCGTAGCCAATAGTGGAGACAGCAGAGGAGAGCAGAGCGATGTTATTTGCAGCCGCACTGGTGCGCACGGTCAGTGAGGCGGGCGGTAACTTGGTCCCAGGGAGAAGGCGGCGTGGGCCAAAGAAAGTGGCTTCAGGCAGCAAAATGGTGGCTAGACTCTCTTCTAGCTGTGGGACAACAGGGAACCCATGTTCTGTATCTCCGTGAACCCTGGTGAGGGGATCGTAGAGAGCCACCGGTGCCCTCAGTTTTCCGGGTTCAGAAAAAGCAGCATCGACGAACGGCCGAAGCTCCGTAACACGAGGCCACACTGGGAAGTGCTTGGACGCCGGCTCTGGAACATAGACATCTCCTCCCAAGACGCTGCGAACAGGTGCAGGTGGATCTGCCGGCACAGGGATAACCTTCAGGTCAGTAGGGATAGTAAAAGGCGAGAGAGCCATCTTGGATTCACCCAGCTTGAAAAGCCCCAAGCAGGTGAAGCCAATCCCTAAACGAGGTGGGAGGGGCAGGTAATCAAGAAGGCTCTAGAAGAGGAACACAGGAAAACACACTGATCAAGGCCTGTGGCCGTCACATATGAGTTAATGATACTGTATAGTACATTATAAGTCACAAGATATGTAATCATACACATTCACACAGTCTGCGATTTTTTTACCAGCCGTCTAAACGACTTTTGCCAGCTCCTTCTGTGTTACCTGTGGCTTGAATTAAATGCTTGAATTCTTTGTATTTGTTGAGGACGATCGTCTGCTCCTCACTTGTAAAATATGCTGCTCTATGGGACTTTTCCATGACTGCAATTGGCAACATGCTGCAAACATTGCCCCCTTTTTATGTGAACACACTTGTATCTAGATTAAGAAAGCCTGGGCTGATTTACCGAGTTGATAACCACCGTCATGTGACCACTTAGCTTGATTACGATTGTCAGGGTTAATTGAACTGGCTTCGTAGTACAGGCCTCTGTGTGTAAATGGGAATCGCCTTGTTGTTTACCTTGTTGAGTTTAGCTATATACATTATATATATATATATATAATTTTCACGTCACTGTATCACCGTTTAGACTAATCTGATGTTTGTAAAGTCTATAAACACAATGACTGAACAAACGTTACTATTTCTGCGTGCGTTTTTGTAATTAATAACATGGTTATTGTAGATTAACTGCGCTAACCGTTAGCTGTTAGCCATTAGCGGTGTCTGTAATAACTCAATAAACGGTCTGTGAAAACAATATTTTTTCCAGCACATGTCTTAGTTCCAACGTGACTGAGCTAATTGGAGTAGTTTCATGTCGTATCCGACAACGGGAGGCTTTTAACGGATGACGTCCTGATGTTAGCTTTGCTGCTAGCGTTAGCTGTCTCTGTCAGCTGCAGCCACTGATGCTTTCTAGACATCGTGATTTCTGAGGTTTCTACCGGTTTTCCCCCCGTTAAAGGTTTTTTGGGGGAGTTTTTCCTTATCCGCTGTGAGGGTCCTAAGGACAGAGGGATGTTGTATGCTGTAAAGCCCTGTGGGGCAAATTGTGATTTGTGATATTGGGCTTTATAAATAAAACTGATTTCTCAAAACTGAATAAATACCACACAAAGCAACACAAAACTGCTTTGCTAGCTCAATCATGTTGTAACGGCTGGGTGGTTGATGCGTACATGCTGATCCGGGGGGGGGGGGTCATCCCTGTGTTATCCCTATGTTTCTTGGGTTCCCTGTTCTCTCTCTTTTCCCCACTTAACCCTGCAAAAAAGGTTCTACGTTTCCTGCCTACACAAAAAGGGTTCTATGTTCCCCGCTTGGTTGAGCCGGAAACATAGAACCTTGTGGCTTATTTTTATACAGTCTATGGGCTCAACCTCACACATCTCATCCCTCTCCTCGCAACACTGCGCCGCTAGCGGCACTGGTCGCTGTTAGCGCTGTTAGCTGTGATTGCATTACCTCTCTCCTGCAGCAGCTCCTTCCAGCTGGGAAAGGCGACCCCAATGTTGACCGTTGTTTTTTGAATTCGCCGGTGTGCAAGATTAACCGGTGTGGAATTAACTGGTGACAGAGACAGATGTGGTGTGTGCGTGGCCTGTGTGGACCCGTTGTGTTTGTCCCGTGCAAACAACCAGGAAATACATGTCATGATCGCTTTGCCTTAACACACACGTTTGCCGGTTTTGTCTGAATCATGACGATGGGAACTGTTCGCTGGAAAGAGGATTTTAAATTTAAGACCACTTGAATCGTGTTAAAGGCCCTCAGAAGGACAAGCTTACGCCAGTCTAGTGAAACAGTATAGTCGTAAGGGAAATGATGTAATTTGCCTGTTGCTCCCCCAAGGTTATCCAAAATGCATGAATACATGTCTAATGCACAAATTGCAGCTGATTCACCTTCTTACATGTTTACATCTCTCAATCTGTTGCTGAGTGGCCCCAAACGGATCAAGGTATAAGGACCTCATCTCCTTCAGGTACATGATCTATGGAAATGCAAAACAAATATTAGCAACCCCTCAAACATAAGTGTCATTATTGTGTCCACATCTGTTAACATTTAGGAATACTCACAATGAGTGTCCAGTGTCCTTCATGACAGACTGCTCCTGCAGCCACCTCACGATCAAGGGCCAACTACAACAGAAATCAAATAAGATATACAATATATATATATATATCTGAGAAAAACTCACTGGATTGCGAAAGGCACAAAAATGAATCCTACTCACCCGTTTCAAGCCTTTCTGTTTGCTCTGCCACACTGCTGTCATTGCATAGCTGTCTATAGTGACAGCACCACTCTTCCTCCCAACCATCGTTAGGTATGCGTTAATGATCTATGAAAACAATAATGTGATTAATCTGTAAAGATGCGCATCAGTCAAACAATTTTTTTTTAAAGTAGGCTACCTGACTTTCCAACTCCTTTCCTGGGGCCAGGTACAAGAGGTCCTCCATATATAATTTATACGGCCTCAGCCTTGACTAGTGTGGTTCTTCGCCTTCCTGCCCATACGTCTCTGATTACTGTAAAATGAAAAAAATAAAAACATTGTTATGGCAGTTATTCATGAAATGCGTAATTTGGGGTGTACTCTATCAGTGTACTTACAAATATCTGCACTGAGTGGAGGTCCTTGGGCTTTGCAGCTCGTGGTTTGCCTTGCTGGGGGTGTGACTGATGTGGTGGGTGGGTCAATGCGGGGGCCAGCCAGAGGAGTAGGATCAGACAGTTTTTTGATTTTGGCAGGGATCCTCTCCTCTGGCTGGAAGTAATGAGTCAGGTGGTCAATTGTTTCCCCTCTCTGACACCAGGTGAGCAGTCTTCTCCTCCAGCTTTGATATTCTGAAAGGTCCCACCAATGGCCTCTAGTTTGTCCCCTTTTCTCATGGCCTGCCGTGCTTTTTTTTCCCCAGAACAAGGTCCCCCACTTTAAAATTGTCTGCCTGACCTCTGTCCTTCCTCTTGCGGACCTTTTGTTGTTTGGCCTCGATATTGGTTTTTACCTCTTTGTAGACTGTGGCCTGATCTGAGTCCCTGGCAGATCTCCTCTGTCTTTATGAGGTTGCAGACTCTCTCTTCGGTCACCTGCCAAGAAGAAATCAGTGACATTGTAGCGGACACAGATGACCCAAATTCAAACTCCAAACAGATGAGAACAATTGGCAGTCTTACTTCATACTCATTTGGGACCTCTGAGCGATACCTGGCCTCCCTCCCAAACATCAGGTAATACAGGCTGTATTGTATAGTCAGCTGCTTCTTGGTCCTCAGGGCAAACATTGTTGGCTGGAGATACTGGTCCCAACGGTTGGGGTGCTCAGCCACCAGTTTGTTCAGGGACCTTAAAATGCAGAATTCAGGTACATGCACGAGGAGGCAGAAGATAATTTGGGTTGTTGTGTATGATAATGCAACCCATTTCCAGATGGTGCCATTAATGATTACCTGTTCAGTCTGGAACAGGACATAAGTGTGTTAGGCTATTAAGGGCTCAAGTTCAAGTACTGACAACAAAACTATACCTCTGTATCGTGCCATTCAGCTTTTCCACAAGGCCATTGGTCTGTGGATGGTACGGGGAGCACAGGCTCCTCTTGATGCCCAGCCTCTCACACAGACCGTAGTTGACCTTGAAATGACCATTCAAATGAACATGAGCTGAGCCAGCACAGCAAAAGTTACATGTTGGTGATCCATATTGCATAATCACTATACCTTGTTGCGAAAGTCTGAGCCTTGGTCTGTTAGCAGCCTTTTGGGTGCACCAAATTTGTAAAAGAAATCAAGAATACAATTTGTCACCTTGTCTGCTGTTTTGTTTGTAGTGGGTATGCCTCTGCCCATTTGGTCAAATAATCAACCATGTGTACACATATGTACTGCTTGCCACCATCTGTTACATTGAGTTTACCCACCAAGTCCATTCCAACCAGTTTGAGAGGCTCGGTTACCTGGAGAGGAAGAAACAATCATGAGTATTGCAGTCTCACTACTGATGTGATTGAAAGATTTGACTGCATGTCATATGTAATTTACCTCTATTGGATTGTACTCCCGCTTTTCCTTGATGGTAGCCCTCATGGCCTGGCACTGGGGACACTGAGGTCATCTTGTAGGGCTCGGGCAGCGCTCCTCCTGTTCCTCCTCACACAAAGGAGCAGATACCGGTCCTGCTGCTGGGTTGATGCCCTTCTACGGCCCTGTCCAGCTCTCCTGGTGTAACGGCCGGTCTCCTGGTATCTCCCCCATGCTCTTGAGACTGTGCTGGGAGACACAGCAAACCTTCTTGCAACCTTCACGTATGATGCAACCTGATTGGGCTGCAGGTACGGCCTCATGCTCCCAGTAGTGACAAGGACACTAGCAGAAGACCAAACTAGAGAAGAATCAGTCAGGAAGGATGAGGAGAGAGCAGCTGTCTGTGGACACCACATGTAAAACCATTCCCTTTTGGGGGTCGTCTTGCTTTTGCCTCTCCATTGCACCTGTTGTCACTTTGATTTGCACCAACGCAGCCGAAACTGATTCACAATCACTTGTGTTTCCTAAATGGACAGATTGATATCACTGAAGTTTAACTGACTTCCTGTTACACTGTGACCATAAAGTGTTCCTGTATTTTTTTTGAGCAGTTTGTATTCTGTTTATTCATACTCATAAATATTCACATGTATATGTACATATCAATTTTATTTTTTGTATTTTTTTTTGATCAATTTTAGCACTCGGTCATTTGTCTTTTCTTTTTTGTCTCTTGTTTCTGTCTCTACAGCTGCTGTAACATGAATTTCACTGGTGTGAGATTAATAAAGTCTTATCATATCTGATCTTATCTGTCACTTTATTCCCACCAGGATTTATTCATTTTATTTGTAGGGAACCATGTGCTATTTTAAACCTACATTTACCATTTGATCATCATCACACCCTCACTGCCCAACCATAGATCAGAATACAGTGACTGTGAGCGCACACACACACACATCACAGACTGTGTGACACTCACCTACCTCAGCTACCAGGATACAATAAATAAACAAAGATTCAGCATCTTTTTATTAATATTTATAACATTCAACCTCACTACATTTGTGAATGTGTTCCTCCATTATTTTAAATATTATGCCGCTGTGTGATGACTGCTGTTTTCTGGCAGGCCTGACATTACTGCTTTTATTTATTTGCTTCATTTTAACTACATCAGAAGAGCCCATGTGTAATGTCATTGTATCTAAATATGACAGTAAAGTAATTAATTCATTGATTTATTCATTCATTTTGAAGCTTGTTGCATTTTGTTTGATCACTCTAGCGACAGCTCTGCAGTCTGTGACAAACAGGCAGAAAGCTGAAATTGAGATAATTGAAGCACAGACAATAAAAGAAAAGCACACACACTTAAACATGCTAACATCAATGCTACAAAATTAAATTAAATACAGTCCTGTTTTTAGCTCAGAATACTTACACACACTACACAGGGCTGGATCTTCTTGGGGCCCTCTGCAGACAGCTCCAGGCCTCCTACAGGAGCCTGGAGCTGTCTGCTGCTTAGCAGGCAGTAACCACAAGGTGTTAAAGTTTGACATTTGAAGCATGTCTTGAAGCACTCATGCAGCCACACTTTCCCCCAGTACTCAAAAAGCTCACCATGGCCCTCTGTGGCTCAGGAGGTAGAAACACATGAAGCTAGAGTCAAATATCACTCAAAAATGCTTTTATTTGGCAAACAAAACACTAAACTACACACAAAACAAACCAAATATTTAAATATATTAAAACAACAACATGTTTAACCATAAACACACGAGCAAAGACATATTTAACTATATAAAGAAAAAACATATATATTAAACTACCTGAAAGAACTAACAAATTATTTCACTCTTAACACAAAAACAGTAAAATATATGAACAAAAACCAGCAATATAGTAGAATAAAAACAGAATAACCAACATTTTTAACTATATAAACAAAGAATAAACTATACAAAAGAACCCTAAACACAACAAAAAAATAACAAAATATATGAACAAAAACCAACAATATATTTAACAATACAGAGAAGAACAAACAAATTATTTCACCCTAACAAGAACAAAAAATAACCAAAAAACTATACACTATATGTTAAACAATAAAACACAAGAACAAAGAAATATTTATCTATATAAACAAAAAACAAACTACACAAAAAACAACAAAAAAAATTAGTAAAATATAAACAGAATAACCAAACAAATAAAACAAGAAACAGCATTAAACTCTATTGTTGTTCTCTTCCTTCTCCTCTTCTTCCTCCTCCTCCTTCTTTACCTTGTCCTCCCCTTCTCTTTCTTCTTTCACTCGTCCTCCACTTTCTTCTTCCTCTCCTCCTCTTTCTTGTTCTCGTCCTCCTCCTCGTCTTTCTTTCTCTTCTCCTCCTCCTTCCTCCTCTTCTCCCGGTACTCCTCCCTCCTTTTCTTCAGCCTCCTCTCCCTGACCTCAGGCTTCTGGTGGTATCGCCGCCATCTTTTCTTCAGGTTAGCCTTTACAAACTCCTCTGTGGAGACCCCGCCTCTGATCTCTGTCAGCCACTCCTCCACCGTCCTACAGAGGGGGTCTGTAGCCTGGCAGAAGGACTGGCGTGTGGCCCGGTGGACGCTGTGTCCAGACTCACGTGTCATCCTCAGGTTACACTGCTTGCAGATGTGGTGCTCCTTCTTAGGTTGGACTTGCCCGGCTTCAGCCTGCTTCTGCTTCACCTTCCACCTCCAGCGGGTGGTCTTGGGTACGTTGTCCTTCATCCACTCCTCCAGGGAGACCCCGTCGGATGTGGACGGGCAGAAGGTCTTGGATTTGTGGACAAAGTGCCTGGGGATGGTGGTGGCTTTGCCACAAGCAGGGCACATTATGGGAGCTTTGCGGCTCTTGGAGGTCCCTGGCTGTGGCTGCTGTGTGGCAGGAGCAGGAGTCACTGGGGTGGGGGGAGTCTTGGAGGTTGAGGGGGTCTCCTTCTGTCCAGACCGTCTGGATGAATCTATACAGAGAAAAAACACAGGTCTATTAAAGTGCAAAATGACAAGTGTCTCTATACAAGATCGTTTTTAGCTCAGTCATGACTTTTAGGGAGTTGTTTTGTTTGAGCAGAGTAATAAAGTGCCACAGTGGATTTTAAGCCCCTTTTGGTATGGTACATTTGGACCAGCAGTAAGCCTTCAGACATGGTACCTAGACCCTCGGTCTGTTCAGACAGTCCTCTTAAATGTGGGCGGGGTTGTTGTCACTCACTGCTCCGTCCAGCACTCGCTGTATTTCCTCATCAGCGGTGACGCAGATGGAAGTCTGCACCTGGTTTATCGTCCACAGAACGAGGCTGCACGCCCACATTTTCACAACAAAATAGAACAGGCTGCAGTGAGAGTCTCTCTCCATGGGATATTTCAAAATAGCAGCTTTGTGCATTTAGTCCTTCTCAGGCAAGCTCAGGGGTTTAGTGTTGCTGGAGCCCACAGGAAGGATGCTCTAATTAGTACCAACCTTCTTTTTTCCCCTTTATTTTAAGATTTTAGTCATTTAGTTTATCTCAACCCTATTTTTTTTTTTTATTTAAGTGAGTTACCCTTTTAACTTGAGTTTGAGATACTTAGCATTTAAGTTTGGAAAACTTTTTTCAATTCAATTTCAATTTAGGCTTCTGTTGTTGTTTTGTACATATACTATGTGAACTGGATAGATGACATGTAAACTGAGTATTTTTGACAATAAAAGACGAAAAAAATACCTGTTCATCTTCTTCTTCTTTTCTCAAGAGGAGGCCAGAAAGGTTTCATGAAGCGGAACTCAGGTGGAGGGATGTACGACTTTTTGTCAGCTCTCCACTTACGCACCTCTTCTTTGTAAGAGGCCCACCGGTCTCTCTGGGCCTTTGTGTCTTCAGCCATCTCTACATGAGGACAAAACAGAAATAAAGTAAAGTGAGCTGCACATTCAGTAACATCAACAAGTTATAGGAGCCGATAAAAGGAGAAGAGACTTACCACACAGTGTAGAGAAACTATAGAACAAGATAGAGGTGCTGTGACCTGTGACTCCAGCAGCATCAGACAGCAGTTGTGACAACTGATGTTCCAACGGCATCTCTTCACCTCTGATCCTCACCTATCAACAAATCAGATCTGAGCCCTGCTGATCAGCCAACCAGACGTGAGCTCTGTCGATCGCCCAGCCATCTCCTGCTGACCCCCCTCAGTGTGACTTCTCTTATCCACCATCTTCACACCTCTGATCAATAGATGATCACCCACCCTTCACCTGGAGCCCCTCAGTGTGGGAGCTCCTCAGCAGCCATTGGGCCGACAGAAGTTGAAGTTCAAAGGCTGACACTTGGAAACAGACACTGTGCATTGCTCTCTACATACATTTAAGTATACACATATTCTTATCATAGTTCTGTGTCTTTAAACTTTGACAGCAACTTTTAAGTGAAGTCAGACTGTGTTCACGCACCTGACCAATACAGGTGACATCATTACATCACTGTGATCAGCAGATCATAAAGATGAAAGACAGAAAAAAGTGTGCTGAAAATACCTCTGAATTTATTAAAGTGTATCCCAGTGATCAATCAATATGATTGTGAACACAGCAACAGAACCAGAGGCTGATATCAGATACACACAGTGTTACTGAGCTCCATGTTTTATTTTTTTAATCAAATTTCAATAACAAATACAAGCATCATAAATAACATACAAGTTAAATATAAAATAATACCAATGCAAAACCAAAAGGGGCAACAAACAAACTTTTTAATAGTAAATTATTCAAAGAGAAATGTCTGTAGTCCGTGTTATATGTCCAGTATGTGCTGATGTTTGTCCATAGTCCTGAATGATTTACAGTGCAGATCAGATTAAACGCTGAATGCTGTGTCAGTACAAACATATTTTAACATTTAAAGACATGATAGCATTTAGTGTCTCACAGAGTGGAGTCAGTCAGTGACACACACACATTTAAAGACTTCAGAGAGAGAGTTCAGAGTGGCAGTGTATAAGGTGTTGAACAAACAGGCTCTAACTGTGAAAGTCACAGAAAGTTCAGCTCTGACCTTCACACATGCAAATCACCCTGAGTACAAACAACTCTACTGCACACAGTACTGACACAGCAACATTAACTTTAGCTTCAAAACACAGGTGGAAAAATCTGTAAGCAGCAGCAGCCCCAGATGGGCCGGCAGTGGGCTCCTGTTCCTCTCCCTGCAGCCGCAACATGTTGTCATCAGTGGAGGGGCTCATGGCAGGCTGGGTCTCCCCTGCCCAAAGAGGGTCCTGCAGGGAGAAGAGGGCAGAGGCAAGGGTGCTCCTCTCTTGGGCAGCCATCCACCTTTTGTGCCTGCAGAGTGAACACAGAGCTGTTAGTGCTGAAAGGTGACAATAAATATTTGATGTTGGTGCATCAGGAGCAGCTGCTGAAGACAAATGAGATGATCATCTGTGAGATAAGTTTTTAAATAAAGAGTCTGACCTCTGAGAGAGGGTGGCCTGGTTCACGGCAAACAGCTGGAAGGTGGTGCTGTTTCTGAGGGCAACGTGCGTGGTGACGACGTACCTGATGGTGTTGTTGTCCCTCAGAAACAGTGTACCCATCATCCTCTTGCTGCTGGAATGGAGGATAGTCATCTGGATAAAGATGGCCTCCACCAGCCGGCTGGTGTCGGGTCTGCTGCCTGTTCCTGCAGGCTGTAACCAGACACAGGAGAGTGACAAGTGGACTGAAATTACACTGTGGCTGCAACACAGCGAACACACCAGATCTGTGTAAACACGTACTGTTTCATGCTCTCCAGTCCTGACAGGCCACTGTGTTAGGAGCGTAGGTAGCGCTGCTCACCACTCCCTCAGGGGATGGGTCAAATGCAGAGAACAAATTTCACACACTCAGGTGTGTGACAATCAGTGGGACTTTAATCTTTAATACACCACAGGGCCCTTGTCCGCATCAGGCAGTCCTGTCCTGGGGGTCAGTGGTCTGACAGAATGTCTGTTTTGAAGGGCGGTGCAAACTGTGACCTGTCTGCCGTGACCACCTCTGACCACATGACTTGCAGGTCCTGGTCTTTCGATGGTGTTTGACCAGGACCTGCCCAGGTGGTGTGACCCTCACCCCTCCACCTGGTGATCTTTGGAGTGTGCTTTGGCATCCACTGGTCCAGGGTCGGCCCAGAGGTGGTGTGGCAGTACGTCTTTCTGAGGTACACAAAGTGCTCAATGTGGTGCCGTGGTGAAGCTACACAAAGTAAAACACACACAGAGGTTTATTAAAGTGTAAACTCACAACAACAGCAAATGGAACGCATACAGAGGATATTATCTCCATATTTATGCTCTGATTTGTGTGTGGTTGTTTACCACAGTCTGCGACACCAGGGATCAGCACGCCTGCCTACTACCCAACACACAATGCACCGAGCCCTAATCCTGCCCCTGCAGGTAGTGGGCCCACAGGGTGTTGGCTCCATGTTATCTATTTGGGCTGAGCCCAACCAGGCCCCATGGCCCAAGGCCCGACTACCAGACACTCGCTGGCGAGCTCCCCCCTTCTTCTCAATCGGTGCCTTTTAAATCAGAAAAAGAATACAGAAAACTGAGTTCTTCTTCTGTGGTGTCTGTCAGCATCTGAGGGAACTGAAACACTTATTTATAGAATGTCTACACTTTGCTTTTAACAAAACTGGCTTTTTATCTTCTTACTTTGTTTGTGTTATGTACCAGAATACCAATGCACATTCCTTGTAGGGGAGAGCACAACCTGATGCGTGGTAAAGTGTAACACAGACTTTTTCAGTGGTTACACAGGGTCGATCCTTTCATGCTTTTGGCAAGTTGACCACAATACCACACTACTGTGACCCGCAAAATTCCAGAGATTGGACATGTTTTAGCAGAAGTTAGTGCCAAAGAATTTTCGTTTTTCTCGTCACTGAACTGTCTATTTAAGCCACCAAATCCAACCACAAATCATCTTAATATCTGTCTTCTCGCCTAAAACACAGCACTGTTTTGATTGATGTAATCAACTCCCAGCAAGTGATACAGCCAACCCTCTGCCTGTTACAATTAACCCCATAACCCTGTACATTGTGACATTTCATTTTTGCCACTTCTCTGTGCAATGATAGAAGAAAGGTAAGTTCTAAAAAAAATCTGTGGCAGAGATTTGCATGTTGTTAGAATAACACAAAACAAAAAAATAATGTCAAACAGTTTTAATAACATTTAGCCAAAACTGAAATGTGTTAGGTTGTGCCCTGCTCTCCCCTGTTTGAAAACCTACATGGCACTAAAACAGATTCTGATTGTTTTGTTGGCTTCAATACTAAACAGAAATACAGCAGATGACAAAAACAAAAAGCTTAACAAGGGTAAATATAAAAATGTAAATGTTTTGTACATAGAAGCAGCTGAAAAAGATAATAATAATAATAATAATAATACTAATAATAATAATAATAAAACATTGGACTTATGTGCCTCATCTCTGGATACTCAACGAGGCTTTACAGAGCACAAGAACAACAAAACAAAGCAAAAATGAAATAACCTAGAAGAAAAGGAAACAATGCAGTTTCTTAGAGGTTGTAGTTTATCTAAACACATAAATCCACTGCCTGCAACACGATTAGGTTAGAAAGACATAAGGCAGGATTTTAAACATAAAAAGAAGGAAACAGTCATTTATTAAAAGGCAGAGTGAAATTATTATTTAAGTATTGGTGTCAGTACAACAGGAAACGAGCAAGACTCCCACAATCTTACCTCTGCTATGTTTATTGACTGTAAAGCTAGCAATCTACAGCTAAGAAAAATATTATATAAACTTTTATTTATTTATTCATTCATTTTTTCTGTTTAAAAATGGTAAATGTATTTCTCACAGTGTAAATCTTCCACCAGTGTCACTGAACTGTGCTGTACTAACATTAGACTGACATTGACAGCCTTAGCAACGGTAACTAAGGGGCGGGGCTAAGAACAGCCCATTACCTCGCTCCTGTCTCTCTGATTGGCTCATTTCACCAATAGACGTTTGTCCAGCCGCAGAATTAAACAGGTAAGATCTGAACTAACTCAGTTAATTACCAGATTAATTTAATATTAAAGAAGAAGAAATCACACAGTGAAATTATTTCGCTAGCTTTAGCTTTTGTCTCAGTATTTCTTACTGTGCGATGGTCCGCTGTTGTAACTTCTGGCCGACATTTTGAGACTGCTCCGCTCCTCAGTGTTTTTAACTTTGACGGTCCGCGGCAGCGACCGACCACATTGTATGACTCCAGAAAGAAATTAAACTTCTTAAACATTATGAAAAACCTTCTGTAACAACCTTACCTGTTGGGGAACACGGAAAACGTATCGTTTCAAGTTTTTCCATGGGAGCTCATGGACGGAGCACTGAGGCCGAAGACGGCGCCAAGATGGCGACCTTCCGGTCACCGTAATTGAGACGCAGCTGTCATCAGAGTTTTCACAAAATGGCGATTTGATAGTTTTAGCGAGATATTTTAACTTGCAATTACTCCAGTGATATTTTAAAGACGTAGTTGGTAAAAACATATATATATTTTTTTGGAATAGCTGTTGTTGTACCTTACAGTTTCTTAGGATTTTATAACATTAGTTACTTTATTAGCCCTATTTGACTGAAGCACTACAAAATGTAATCTTATTAATAATCATCTATTAATAATTTTTACAAGAGACACAACACAGAATGACAGAAAATAAGAAAAAAGTCATGATATGAAGTGAAAATCTCTAAGTCAAATTTATTTATATAGCACATTTCATACCCTATGTGCTGTACAGATAAGTCAATTCAAAGTCCATTGTAGCCCAAACACAAAGCATGCCTCAAAGGTCTGTACAAATAGTAATTTCAATTCAATTTCAATATCAGTTTGATCTATAAAGTCCAATATTACAAATCACAATTAGCCTTAGAGGGCTTTACAGTATACATCATCCCTCACGGCAGATGAGGAAAAACTTTGGTCATAAAACCCCTTTAACAAGGGAAAAAAACAAAACAAAAACAGTTATAGTATTAAACACTGAGAGGAAGGTAAAGTATGAAAATACCCATAATAAACCACCCATGATAACACTTATCTTAACGCACAGGACAAAATAAAGTCAGGAGCAAGAAATAATAGTCGTTCTTTACTATCAGCTTCTGACATGCTCTCAGTTGTTTTCTAGAAATGGATCATACACCACAATCAAGTTTTCCACCTGAGTGGAGACTCCAGGCCACAGCAGGGCCTGGTCCTCCGTCATCATCATCATCATCATCATCGTCATCATCATGCTCTGAAGGTGTGAATCATCATCTCTTTCAGTCAGCCTGTTAAATGTTATCCACACTGAGTAACAGCTTAAGTGTTTTTAATTATCAGTACCAGTAGAGGCTGTGTAATGTGCAGCTTGTGACTAATTATGACAATAACTATGAATTTAAAATAAATTACTGATGTTTATTTTGTGTCTCTGTCTGTCAGCAGGATCTGCTCCTGCTCCTCCTCGTCCTCCTCAACCGCCTGCTGTCACAGTTTGTATTTGAGTTTTCTAACATCAGAAAATACTATGAATTTGACACTAGTCATAAATATTATATTTCATTAAGATATTCTGAATTAGGCCTTTTTCTGAATTTAGCATTTTGTGATTAAGACGTGGGATATGGCAGTATTATTCAGGTTTTAGGAGCATTATCAGGACATGTATACAGCGCATTCGGGGTATGGATCTCAGATGGTGGATGAAGGAATAAAAGAGGGAGGCTGTGTTCACGCGTTCCAACAAATCCACCACCTTTGTGAAACTTAAAAGAAATCCTATTATGATACTAAGAAGAAAAATGTTACAAGCAGCTTCAGTAGTTGCCATATTTTGACCAAGCGACATTCTCTGAGGCTGAAAAATGAAGCCAATGCAGAAGTGCCAAAAACTGCAGTTCCTCTGATGGCCACTTGAGGCTGGTTCCAAAACAGAGTAAACCCCTACAGACACCCACGTAGAAATGTCCAACTTTACAGCAGAAATAAACATGTTCACAGCCTGGTACGGAAAAGAGTTTTGGTCTCAATAGTTAATTTCAACATTTATTACAACTGCACGGGCGTGAAATTCTATATGACTAATCTGTTCACATTCTATTATGGCCCAAAGTTACACATATTTAAGGGCGGGGCTGCTTTGACTCACAGGCTGTCTGTGAGGCGTCACTACACCGTGTGAGTCAGATCCGCTCCTCCACAGCTCCAACCTCTCATCTACATGTGTTCCTTTCTGGCTTCAAAAAAACAAAATGGCGATAGCATTCCACGAACCAATGGGTGACATCACGGAAGCTGCGTCTAGTATTTATACAGTCTGTGATTTTGACACGATAAACGACATGATAGGCACTTTAATCAGTCGCAGGGCTGCATGTAAACAGGAACATTAGTAGAACATTCATTTTCATTATCCGTGTAAACAGCTAAGTAGATATATTGTCTTTTTCAGAAAGACATTTTATGCATGTAAGCGTCGTCATTGATCAGGTGTGTATCGCTTGATCATGAAGTTACAGCGGATGTGGGACGTGTTGGTTACATGTGAACATTGACTCTCACAGAGCTCCTGGCCACCAACAAGTGGTGCGACTTGCTGAGTGTCTAGTGGAGCGCTGCAAAAGAGGGTACATCTACAACAGCGGAGTGGAGGAAATCGTGAAGCTTTGGGAGAATCTCGACGAGGTCGATAAGGCCCGTGTGAAGTACCCTCCACGCTACAAAGTCGTGGAAGACTTTTACAAACGGTAGGTGTCAATGCATTCTGTTCTGATAGCTGGGTGCACTTCGTAAGTACCTGGATCCATCACACAGCCAACAGATCTATGACTGTCTCTGAAAATAAACCTGAACAGATTGTATTAAATGCTACTAAACCCTGTCACCACTTTTGGTTTCAGCCGCATCATAACACCCAGAGATCGAGGAACGTGGCTGGACGCCAGCAGACTTGTGGAGGCTATCTTTGTCCGGCTGTGTGTCCTCCACCAGAGCAGCAGCATCAGGGAGAGGGGTCGTTTAATCCCCCGCTTGACTCTAGTTCTGAGGGACTATAGAATGATCAGGGACGCTGTGTTGTCCCACCCGCGAGTCATGTCCAGAACAACTCTCCAGCTTTTTTCTGTGAGCAAGAAAACCGTGTCTGAGTGGTGAGAGCCTCGTCTTTATTCACAGTCTCATCTTTGTTATCTGGAGCTGCACATCCAGGCTCAGTGACAGAGTAGACGAGCAGTGTTCCTGTATGATATGATTGATATGTAAAATACTGCAGCACAGTAAACACCAGTAATGTTCACTTTAGCATAAAAACGTCAATTAAAATCATGTGTAGAAAACCGTCAGCTCTGTTTTTACTCTGCAGGCACCAACCATGGGTCAACAACCAGGAGAGGAACTTCCTGTCTCCATTTATCCACAACATAAAAGAAACTGGCACCGCAGCTTCCTCCACCCCTGCAGCCTCCTCCACCTCGGCTTCCTCCATCCCTGCAGCTTTCAGCAACTCTGCACCTTCTTTCACCCCTGCAGCTTCCTCCACCCACGTAGCTTCCCCTTCCCCAGCAGCTGCCTCCATTCCTGCACCTTCTTTCATCCTTGCAGCGTCCTCCACCTCTGCTTTATCCATTCCTGCAGCTTCCAACAACTCTGCAGCCTCCTCCACCCAAGCACCTTCCCCTGCCTCAGCAGCTCCATCCACTCCTACACCTTCTTTCACCCCTGCAGCTCCCTTCTATCCTGCAGCTTCCTCCACTCCTGCAGCTCCCTTCACCCCTGCAGCCTCCTTCACCCCTGCTCCTCCCTCCACCCCAGCAGCTTCCTCCAGCCCTGCAGCCTCCCCCACCACTGCTTCCTCCATCCCTGCAGCTTCCAGCAACTCCGCACCTTCTTTCACCCCTGCAGCCTCATCCACCCAAGCAGCTTCCTCTGCCCCAGCAGCTCCCTCCGCTTCTGCACCCTCCTCCACTCCTGCAGCCTCGTCTACCCCAGCAGCTTCCTCCATCCCTCCTCCACGGTCCCGCAGCACAGCCTATCGGAGGAGGCTGAGGGAGAAGGAGCAGCGTCTGGCCCAGGAGCAAGGTGTTACCCTCATACAGCAGAGGAGAATGATGGAGACTTACACGTGTAAGCAGTGTGGACAGCCAAAGACCAAAGAGTTCGGTCACAGCCAGTACGGAGGAGAACACTTCTGCTCCAAGGCCCAGGGTCGCTCTGCGGAGGAGTGGTTGGAGGAGAAGAGGAGGCAGCATCAGAACAGTTAGCTCCACACAACACTTTCTGACTCTTTATGTCCTGTTGCTGTGTGTCTGGGCCTGTTGTTTCGTTTGCATACACAGGTTGTGTTTTCTGCTGTGTTGATGTTCGGAGTGAAATATGTTTTAATTTAATTTACACTGAAAGTGTCTTGTAGAGGAAACAGCTGTGTCTCTTTAGTTCAACCTCTTGATCTGTGAATTCAAAGCTACTTTGTGTGTGCGAAAGTTTCAGGATTGTAAATACTTCAGGTGTCTTCAGACAGACAGTGAAGTGAGTGTCCAGCCTTCCAGTCTCTCGTCTTGAGCATATTTATGTGTGCACCAGTGTCCTGGTTGTGACAGACCTGCAGTACTCTGACAGGTGACTGTATTGCTGCTGTTGTTTTCCATCAGTGGTGATCAGAGAAGCTGAATCTAGTCAGAGAGCAGCTGAGGGGAGAGAGCTCTGTACAGAAACACGATCAGGAATCAAACCACACTTGCAGGCAGGAGATGATTCAGTGTATTAATGTAAAACAGCTGTTTTTATGTTTCACCTTGTTGACGGTTAATAATGTCTTTTTAATAACTCTTGAGTCGTTCAGTAAAAACAGGCCTCCTGTGCCGAGCCGTGGGTTGAGTCTCAGACTGTGTTCTTGTTTCAGAACGATTTGATGATCATTCCAGTGCAGGTCAGTAACAGCACTGTGCACTTTGATACTGAAATGGAGACGGAAGAATTTAAAGTTAGAAATTAACATTACAAACCAGTCTTTTGATGAAAAATTCTGCCAAAACAAAATCTTTAACAAGTGATGTGAAGCAGCCAGGTTTGGATTATCTTTGGACCTGATATTTGAGATGATGACACCATCAGTGTCCAAATCTGACGTCTGGAATAAGACTTTCAAAGATAGAAAATTTATTTTACACAGGTTTAACACAGAAGGCTTCACTTCGTTTTAAATTCACCACTTTATTTAAAATCTATAAAGAGAGAGAGAGAGATCCTCAGATAAATCCATCTCCCACTGGCAGCCTGTAATCTTTTCAGCGGCTCGTCACGTGAAGAGATTTAAATCAAAGAAGGTGAGAAATCAGTCGCCTAAAAAAGAAAAAAAGTGTTTTAAAGAGACATCTAGAAATATGTTGTTATTAACTAACTTGGTGTTTTATAACACGGCTGAAGACACAGCAGGAACAGGAAGTCACGGCGGCAAAGTTTCTACCAAAATCAGATTTTATTACAAAAACAATAATCAAGTCTGTCACGTCTGTAATAAATGACACACTATAATAATAATAATAATGTGATAATAACTAATATACAGTGTCCATGTAGAGATTCTGTGTTTGTCCAAAGAGACCAATTCCTGTCCGTCCAGCAGGAGCAGGAGGAGCAGGAGGAGGTGTGGTGGGGTCATTATGCAGAGGTGTCACTCTGCTTGCTGCTGTGGACTTCCTTCCTCTGGAGGACCTGATTGGACAAACTCTCCACATCTGCCACGTGAGCCAGTAACTGTGTGAGAGAGGTGTTCTGATATACAGAAAGAGAAGAAGAAGGGGTTAAATATGTGTAGTTACTGTATACAATCATGATCATGTGTTGTGAGTGGACACAGTGAGGTCATGTGACTGACCAGCTGAGTCAGGTGGTCTCTGGTGGCGGGACTGCAGCGGACTGAGTTCAGGTTCTCCTCCAGAGTCTCGATGAAGTCCAGCAGCATCTTCACCACGTCCACCACGAACCTGAAACACAGCACGCCGTCACAGCTCCAACTGGGGACATACTGGGGACAAATGGGACACACTGGTCTCTGTCTGTATTGTTCCAGTTTCATAATATGAGCTGGAGGTGGTGATTTCAGGTCTCAGGATATCAACGTCTCGGTTTTCCTGCTTGTACTGGAACGCGATTAACTTGGGTGTGGCGTCATTTCCAGCTCCAGCTACCGAGTTAAATGCAACGCAGCTTATGTGTCAGACAGACGTTACCTGTGCAGGTGAGCCTGAACAGGCAGGTTGGTGCGACCCAGTGGTTTCATCAATCTCTGCCTCAGACTGTTCTGATCCTTCAGGAGCTCCTGTAGGTGACTGCAGAACATCTGTAACATCTGGAACCTCTGAGCTGCAGGAGACACCAAACTGTGTGAGGTCAATCAGATTTTTAGACACAGCTTTTGTATGACTGTTTGTTGGGTTTGTTATTGTTCCGACAAGTCTCCACATTTCCTCCTGTTTCACTGTTAAATCTTAAAAGTTCATCTGGAGATGAGTTTTATAACTTCAGCAGTGGGTGAGGAGGAAACACACAAATCAGTGTATGTTTAAAATACTGATGAAACGTTAAGAAGTTTGTTTTAAGTCCAGGTAAGTTTGTGGATTCTTCTGATTCGCAACAAATCTCATGCATGTAAAAAAGAAAAATCAGCAGATGTTTGTTTAGTTCTCATGTGTGAAACAAAAACACTTACTGAGGTAGAAACTGTGTGTGACGTCAGCGCTCTGCTTCTCCATCTGCAGCAGCTCCACGTCCAGCTGCAGCTGCACCAACAAACAGTAACTCAACACGTTAACAATGTTTATCTTTGATTAGAAAACACAGATCTGACTGCACACACGGAAAGGATTAAGACGAACAGGACACTCAAAATAAAATAAACATTAAAATAATCTGCAGGTTTTTGAACTCTTTTAACTTAGGTCCAGTTCATTGATGATGTTAAATATTTCCAGGCGCTCGGACACAAAGGAAGTGACATCAGACTGAAGTGTACCTGATCCAGCTCTCTCTGCATTTTGATTCGTTGCTCAGCCTCGTGCAGGTGAGAGGAGAAGGCGGGGCTCAGCCTGGAGGAAGCGGAGTCTATTTCCTCCTGGGGACAGGTAGAGACACAAGAACATGAGGATCTTCATTATTTACAGACTTAATCAGGAAAGAGTTGGTTCTGCTGGAACACGACTGTGACGTTTATTCATTTATTGTTATATCCACTTTTTTCTCCACCTAATTTTAGTGATCAGTCTCTTCTGTAGTGGAATTAACATATTATACACATATACTCTTACAGTGATGGTCCACCAGCAGATAGAGACATGAAATACAATATGTCTCAATGTATGTAATATTCATTCATTGTGATAAATAAGAAAAAGCACTTTGGACAATTCTTTATTTATTTTAAAGCTGATATCAGCCGATACCAATGACGTGCTGATATTATGTGCATCCCTAACTACATGAAAGAATATAACCTGCTCTGACCTGAGACAAAATTCCTCTAGAGACACATCTGGACAGCAGGCTGGCAGCTGGAGTCACTGAGAACGGACACAAGTCCCACTGATCCATCTGAAACACACAGAGACAGAAATAAAGTAAAGAAGAACATATCTATTACCATCAAAACCACACAAATTGAATTCCAATATGCCAGACACGTGCTTTAATGCTACAGGAACACTCTTTCACTGCTTGTGGGAATGTAATGTGATCAAGTTTTTGAAAGGAGGTTCTTGACATGATTCACCAGATAACAAAATGAAATCCCTTGTCAGCCAACGCTGTGCATCGCAAGTGTTTGTCCAAAAGATTTACAAGAAGAGTGACCATGCACTAATAGACTTGTGTTTCTCACAAGCTAAAAGAGTAATAGCTCTAAGATGGAAAGATGTGAACATACCAAGTATGAATCAGTGTAGAAAGGATTTATCAACGTGTTGCTGTGGAAAAACTGACATAATACTGAAGGAAAGCTGGCAGTGTTTGAAAAATATTTGGAGCTTCATGGAGTTTTTTTAAACATAGTGTTTAGAATGTTTAATAAAACCAAAGACTGGAGTGGGGGCAGGGCAAGTGCAGTAGCCCATGTGTACTTCATGATTACTGTTCACCGCTTTAACATCTGTTTACTCACCTGTTTTCATGCTTTTTTTTTGCCCTTTCATTTGGTGGTTTACCAAATTTGCTGCCAAGACTGACTATTCTGCTTTATGTAATATCTTTTAGAATTGATAACCCCAACAAAAACATAGTTTTAAAAAAGAAATACAGTAAAGAAGCTGAAGCAAATAAGCTCCACACGTAGCTTCTGTTATGGAGGAAGACGACTCCAACAACAGGAAACGTGTATATATATATATATAACCCAGAGTTTTCTCTACTCAGATGTTCTGTGTTGTACAGTACATATGCCGAACTGATGTCTGGTTCTTAAAGACTCAAAATCTCACTGAATTTTCTTCTAAAAGTTCTGTATGTTAAAACAAAATACAAGACAACTTTAAAGTGAGCGATTTTTAAACGCGACTTGGCGAGGATACAGCGCGGGTAAAGTTTGTCCCTGAAGACAGCCACAGAGTGTAATTTGACGGTAACACTGAGTCCGTTAGATGATATGAAGCTGTACACGACACCACAAACAGTTTAGTAAGAGTTTAATGTTTGTTCTTACCGTTTATACAGCAGGATGTTCCTCTGTGAAACATCAACAACGGTTCCAACTGAACCCGCCCTGCGATTTGTCTTCTTCTTCTTTGAGGTTTAATGGCAGCTTGTGCCCGTTACTGCCACCGTCTGGACTTTTCAGAGAGTTTCCGGTACTTTTCACTTCACTTCGACTCTGAAATACTTTTACTTTACTTAAATATTTCCATTTTCTGCCTCTTTATACTTCTACTACATCTCAGAGGGAAATATTGTACGTTTTACTGCCCTATCTTATAACTTCAGTGAGGCCTGCTGTGGAGGCGGTGTTGCACCGGAAGCTGTTTGCCAACTGCTAATAAAATCAAAAGAAGAAGAAGAAGTGACGTAACGCTTTCCGCTGTTCCCATTGGCTCACGCAGCCGTTCAGTCCCCAGTGTAGCAGGGCGTCTTCTCTCTGCTCACTTTTAGTTTTATACTAATATTTTATGAAACAGTGTTGGAAACATTTGGACTAAAGGCGCCATTTTAAGTGTTCGCTTTCATGTAAGTAAAACGGCCTCGTTTTCTGTTTGTTTAGTTGTGTTAATGGCGGCTAGCAGGCTAACGTTAGCATGCTAGCACGACGTTAGCTCCTGATTCACACCCACAAACATAAATGTGTGTTTTTACTGTGTGTTTACTGAGAGCTGTCGGGTTGTTTGTTAGCTGTTTAAACATCACACCAGTGTTCCATATGTTTTATTATTATTAAGATATTATTACATTATTGTCAAGCTAATGCAGCTAGCTCCTCCAGCCTGTTGCTTGTTGTTGTTGTTGATTACTCTCCTTCTGCAGGGATTTCACCGCCTGATCTCATTAACACCGACCGAAGAAGAAGGAGAGGGGCGCCGGTAAAGCTGTCAGCTGATCCCGGGACTCACATTCATCCTGTCTGGATATGAACGCAGAGATTAGCTTCACTTTAGCTCCAGTTTTACTGCAGTAGATCGAGAGTGGAGCTGCATCACCACTGTGTTAGACAGACAGACAGACACCTGGCTGCAGGGTCCAGATGGGGAACAGTGCACTGAAGTCTCACCTGGAAACCTCCCAGAAGACTGGGGTGTTCCAGCTGACAGCGAAGGGACTGCAGGAGGTGAGACACACACACACACACCTGTTCATGACGTCACTGTGTTTATGGTTCAGTATTAAACAGATTTGCAGTGATGACGCTGCTCCAGGCTCAGAAATAATCTGCTATTTAAACCAAAAACAGTCAGAAACTAAAGTCACGACACGTCATGTGACTATGTTTGTTCTGATTTTAATTCTGTTTGTCACCAAAAACCCAACAAAACACACAGTCTGACATGTGACAAAAGACAGAAAAGATCAAATTAACAATACATAGCATTTGTTAAAGCCTGATCACTTCTAAGTAAATATATCTCCAAACAAAATCATGTCAGCTGTCACGTTACAGACTCAGTGCCATATAGATGTGATTGTTGAAGCTATTGCACATCATATATTGATTAGTCATGTGCATTAAGAGATTGTTCTGTCTTTTCTCGATATCAAACTTCAATCGATCAAACTTTACTTGTACAGCACCTTTAATACACATTAGTGCAGTTCAAAGTGCTTCACAGATGACTGATATGCTGATAAACAGAACAATTGTATACCATAAAAACATTTAAAAAAAAAAAGACAAAAATGAATTCACAATTTGTGACCAATGCACATGAAACAATAAAAATAAATTGAAAATATAATAAAGTAGATTTGAAGCTACAGAACTGCACTTTCTCCTCATTGTTTTTGAGCTCTTTGTCTGTCAGTATTTGTGTGGTGTTTATCTTCAGGTCAGTCTGAAGTGTTTCCTGCTGCTTGTGTTGTTTCAGTTTCCTGAGGAGCTGCAGAGACTCACCGCTAACCTGCGGACAGTTGACCTGTCAGGGAACAAGATCGAGGTTCTTCCTGCCAGCATTGGAAACTTCCTGCAGCTCAAGAGTCTGACACTGAACTCCAACAGACTCAGTAAGTGTTTGATGTGGGAAGCAGCAGAAAAAGACACAATACAAAAGTTAGATGTATCTACTTATGACCTTCAGTTCAGTTTCAGTTTTACTTTAATAGTCATATGTAGGTTAACACAGGGTCAGAGGTACAGCGACATGTATTAGACACCGTCAGATCAGCAATAACAGAAAGTCACAGTGAGCATAAACAATATAGGTTAAGATACAATTAAATAAAAATAAAGATGAAATAGATAAAATAAGATAAAAATGAAATAATATAGAGGTAAAATAATATGAAAAAATAATGAAGATACAGTTACATAAAGAAATAGACACAAAAATAAGAAAGATAAAATTAGATAAAATAAGAAAAGTAAAGATATAGTTATATAAAATAAAGATGAAATTGTTAAAAAATAAGGATTTAAAAAAGACTTAAGGTAAGATAAAGATAAAATAATGTATGTAGAGACAAATTAAGATAACTAAAGATAAATTAGATTAAGATAACATAAGGTAATCAAACATAAAATAGATAAAAAAAATATAATAATTAAAGATAAAATAAGATAAATGAATACAAAATTAAATAAAGATAAAATAAATATCAAACAGTATAAATAAAATAAGACAAAAGATTAAGTAGATAAAAAATAAAGAGACTACATAAAAAATAAAACAAGGTTAAAATAAAGATAAAATTCATCTAAATAAAGATGTGTTTGTTTTTGCCACTGACAGGCTCCAATTGTTATTCTAAGTGTCTGACAGCATTATGAAAGGATCCCTACAGAGATAGAGCTTTGTGTTAAAGAGTAAGATCCTTTTTGTTTCACCAGAAACCGCCCTGAAATCGCCATCACCAAACCCACCAGACTCCATTCAAATAAACAGTGATTTTAGCCTGTACAGAGGCAGCATGTTGTCACATCTGACTGGGTGAATTAAGGGTTTAATTCAACCAAACCAGAGCTGGTGACTGTTGGAACAGCAGAAAGACGAACCAAGAAGTCTTTGTTGAGTTTTATTTAGTTTCAGTCGACTTTAAACAAAGTGTGTTTTATGATGACAAAATTGCTGTTTATTTTAATGGAGTCTGGTGTGATGCTGATTTCTGGTTAAACAAAAAGATCTAACACTTTTCAGAGAGTGAGATCTAAACACACTGAGGTCATCATCAGACCTGGTTCTGGTGTGATCCGGATCGTCATGTGACCCGTTAACATCCCTACGTGTTGTATTTCAGCCAGTGTTCCCAGTGAAATCGGAAAGCTGAAGAAGCTGGAGACTCTGAGTCTGAATGGGAACCGGATCCAGCAGCTGCCCCCGACTCTGAACCAGCTCAAAGCCCTGCGGACCCTCAGCCTGTCTGGGAACCAGATCTCTGAGTTCCCCGCAGGACTTGGAGCCCTGAGGCACCTGGACCTGCTGGACCTGTCCCGCAACCAGATCCAGAACGTCCCCGCAGCCGTGTCAGAGCTGCAGGCCATCGAGATCAACCTCAACCAGAACCAGGTACCATGAGTACAGAAGTGCCACGCCACGGAATGATAAACAGATCAGACACGCCTCGTACTGTCAAACATATTGATTAATTATCGGCTCTCTCTGCTTCCTCCTCCTCCTCCAGATCTCGATGCTGTCAGAGGAGGTGTCCAAGTGTCCCCGTCTGAAGGTCCTCCGTCTGGAGGAGAACTGTCTGGAGCTGTCGTCCATCCCCCAGTCCATCCTGAGGGACTCGCAGGTGTCTCTGTTCTCTGTGGAGGGAAACCTGTTTGAGGTGAAGACCCTCAGAGACCTGGAGGGCTACGACAAGGTGAGGACCACTTCCTGTCACGCTGCATTCAGGGCCCGTGGGAGAGAACAGGCTGCACTGTCACTGCTGTCATCAAATACTACATTAACTACAGTCTCACTATCATCTTTATACTGGTTTATATTGGTCTGTACCTGTTTATAATGGTTTCTGGTGGTCTTTAATGGTTCATAATGATCAGTACTGGTCTATAATGGTTTATATTGTTTTTTTAATAGCTTATAGTGGATTGTACTGGTTTAGAATGGTCTGTACTGGTTTGTAATGGTGCCTGTTGGTCTCTGATGTCCTTACTGGTTTATAATGCTCTGCAATGGTTAGTAATGGTCCACACTGGTGTTATAATGGTCTGTACTAGTTTATAATGGTTTTTTATAGTCTGTACTGGGTTATAATGGGTTATAATGGTTTATAATGGTCTGTACTGGTTTAGAATGCTCCCTGCTGGTCTCTGTTGGCTTTACTGGTTTAGAATTGTCTGTACTGGTTTGTAATGCTTTTATAATGATCTGTACTGGTTAATAGTGTCTTTAATAATAAAATAGTGGGTCATACTTGTGTTTTAATAATGTTCATGATTGTCTGTACTGGTTTATTATGGTCTGTCATGGTTTTATAATGATATCAATCAATCAATCAATCAATTTTATTTATAAAGCCCAATATCACAAATCACAATTTGCCTCACAGGGCTTTACAGCATACGACATCCCTCTGTCCTTAGGACCCTCACAGCGGATAAGGAAAAACTCCCCAAAAAACCCTTTAACGGGGAAAAAAAACGGTAGAAACCTCAGGAAGAGCAACTGAGGAGGGATCCCTCTTCCAGGACGGACAGACGTGCAATAGATGTCGTACAGAACAGATCAGCATAATAAATTAACAGTAATCCACATGACACAATGATACAGAGAGAGAGAGAGAAGGAGAGAAGGTGCCCGGTGTATTATAGGGGGTCCTCCGGCAGACTAGGCCTAAGTCAGCCTAACTAGGGGCTGGTACAGGACAAGCCTGAGCCAGCCCTAACTATAAGCTTTATCAAAGAGGAAAGTCTTAAGTCTAGTCTTAAATGTGGAACGAAGCAATGGTCCCTGTTGGTCTTTGTTGGTATCTAATGGTTTGTACTGGTTTCTAATGGCCTGTACTGGTCTATAATGGTCTGTCCTGGCTTATAATGGTCTGTACTGGTTTCTAATGGTCTGTACTGGTTTCTAATGGCCTGTACTCGTTTCTAATGGTCTGTACTGGTTTCTAATGGTCTGTACTGGTTTGTAATGGTTTGTAATGGTCTGTACTGGTCTATAATGGCCTGTACTGGTTTCTAATGGCCTGTACTGGTTTCTAATGGTCTGTACTGGTTTATAATGGCCTGTACTGGTCTGTAATGGTTTGTAATGGCCTGTACTGGTCTATAATCGTCTGTACTGGTTTGTAATGCTCTGTACTGGTTTCTAATTGCCTGTACTGGTTTCTAATAGTCTCTACTGGTTTGTAATGGTCTGTACTGGTTTATTATGGTCTATAATGGTTTTATAATGATATGGAACGAAGCAATGGTCCCTGTTGGTCTTTGTTGGTATCTAATGGGCTGTACTGGTTTCTAATGGCCTGTACTGGTTTATACTGGTCTGTACTGGTTTCTAATGGCCTGTACTGGTTTCTAATGGTCTGTACTGGTTTGTAATGGCCTGTACTGGTTGATACTGGTCTGTACTGGTTTCTAATGGCCTGTACTGGTTTCTAATGGCCTGTACTGGTTGATACTGGTCTGTACTGGTTTCTAATGGTCTGTACTGGTTTATACTGGTCTGTACTGGTTTCTAATGGCCTGTACTGGTTGATACTGGTCTGTACTGGTTTCTAATGGCCTGTACTGGTTTCTAATGGTCTGTACTGGTTTGTAATGGTCTGTACTGGTTTGTAATGGCCTGTACTGGTCTATAATGGTCTGTACTGGTTTGTAATGGCCTGTACTGGTTTCTAATGGTCTCTACTGGTATCTAATGGTCTCTACTGGTATCTAATGGTCTGTACTGGTTGATACTGGTCTCTACTGGTATCTAATGGTCTGTACTGGTTTATAATGGTCTGTACTGGTTTCTAATGGTCTCTACTGGTATCTAATGGTCTCTACTGGTATCTAATGGTCTGTACTGGTTGATACTGGTCTCTACTGGTATCTAATGGTCTGTACTGGTTTATAATGGCCTGTACTGGTTTGTAATGGCCTGTACTGGTTTCTAATGATCTCTACTGGTATCTAATGGTCTGTACTGGTTTATAATGGTCTGTACTGGTTTCTGATGATCTGTACTGGCCTCTGCTGGTCTCTCCTCAGTACATGGAGCGTTTCACAGCCACCAAGAAGAAGTTCGCCTGAAGACATTCGATGACGAGTCTTAACGTCAGAGCCCAACCTGGAGGCGGGGTCAGCTGAGACTCCGCCCACCACCACCCCTGCTGCTGCTTCTTCTGCTGCAACAAACAAACAGTAATAATGGACCTCATACAGCCGGGACTGTCCTCCTTACAACACCACCCCTCTACCCCCACCCTCGCCTTCTGCTGCTGCTGCTGGATGAAGAACGGACCTGCTGCTTCCTGTCTGACTCATTTAACCTGCAGACAGACAGACAGGTGGACAGACATGGCGGTCTCTGGGAGTTTCACACGGAAACAGACGACATGAAGAAACAGATTTAACACGGGAGGAGGAGGAGGAGGAGGAGGAGGAGATGAAGGTGGTGAACCTTCACTGTGTTTCCAGTTGACAGCAGAGACTCAGGGACGCGTTCACGTTAACACAACGTTCACTAACGTTCACTCTGATGTTTGTCTCTTTAATTTATTGTCTCCTTTAACCGTTAACTTCCTCTGAATATAAACACAAACATTTAGGCACAAACATTTCATCAGTTGGGAATAAAAACACAAACTCTGATGTTTAGAGACTGAACAGAGTTTCTTAAAGTCGAGGACACAGAGGAGTTTAATGATGATGATGATGATGATGAATGTAAGCTAATTCCCAACATGCTGTTTGCCTTATTTAAGTTGGAAACATCTTCATCATTACATCTCTGTGAAACATGTGGAGCCCGTTTCCACCAGGAAAACAGATGATTTAGAGCTGAAAGGATGAATTAAAGTCAATATTTAAGCAACAACGCAACAAAAAACAAACTGTTTTCTGATATGACTCTCTGCTGGTTTCACAGTCGGGTTTTTGACTGTTGGTCGGACGTGAAGACGTCACTTTGGACTTTTTTTCCAGCTTTTACACCATTAATCAATAATTAGCAGATGAATTTGAAAATAATCAGTACTTAGGAAAACTACTTGATAATTCAGAGTAAAAATAAAGAGAGAATTTAACTTTGTGAATAGAAGCAGATAAAATCATCTTTTAGTGTATTTAATTGTAGTTTGCAGCATCTATAAATAGTGCCATATAGCATGTTTTCTGGAAAATCAAGTCTGACAAAGTAGTTAAACAAACTCTGATTATTGATCCACTTATTTAACATCATGGAAAAAACACGCTAATGTTATCGTCTTCCTTCATGTTGCTTTTATTAATAATTGAACATTTTTCATGTGAAACAAAAACACATGAAGAAGAAGCAGCTCTGAATGTGACTCACACAGTCGATGTGTTTGAGAGGAGTTAGGGATGCACGATAACATCGGCACGTCATCTTTAGCGGCTTTAAAATGAACAATCAGAATCGGCCAACATGGTTTTTCTTGTTTTGCACAATGACTGAATATTACAGACACTAAAAAGTATTTCACGTCTCCATCTGCTGGTGGGCCGTCACGATAAGAGCATGTATGTATGATATGATGTTAATTCCACTACAGAGGAGACTTGATGATCACTAAATTAGGTGTGGAAAAATAGTGGATATATTGATATTGGTTATCAGCCAAATGAGTTGTTATATATTGGCAAAAAATCCAATATTGTGGCCCGAGAGGAATTGATTGTATATAATCTATAAGAGGTTTTATTCTTGTTTCTCAAACAACAGGTTTATTTCTTTAGCTGTGAAGAATATCTATAATTCAAAATTTAGTGTTTTTGTTGCATGTTTTTGCAAAAACCAGAAAAGATTTCCATACGATGAACGTCGTTCACGTGACTCATGTTTGAGTTAAAGTAAAAAAATATATATATTGTGAAGACAGAGCAGGAGGACTGTTGGAATATATTAGATTTTTCCTCCAGTTTGTTCTCCTCCTGGTGGAAACGAGCTCCTGCAGAGACGTTTGAGCGTCTGAATCCTGAATTTAAACTGAAACAGCATTAATATTTAATTTATTAAAATCCTTCTGAGAGCAGACGCACAAACACAACATCACTTTCTCTGCTGGTGTTTAATATAATTTCTTTCTGTGTTTTATTCTTTCATGTTTCTGGATTTGAGACGAAGGTTTGTAAAGTTTCTGCTTCAGTGTGAAACCGCTGATGAGTTTGTTTCATCTGATCTCAGCTCAGTTTGACACTTATAATGTGAATAATGAGCAGAGTTGAGTGAAGAGGAAGAAGAGGACGTTAGTGTCAGAGAATTGAAGGAATTTATAGTTTTTATGGAGGATTACAAATTACTTAAGTATCAATAAATAATTAAATATAAGTTACAGGAATAAATCCATGAGTATAGAAATAATACATTTAATTCAGAAATAAATGTTGAATTTAACAGCATGCAAAAAATAAATGTCTTAAATTAATTTCTGTTTTTTAAAAGATATATCTGTGTGTCTGTGTCTGAGAGGACGGAGATCATAATGTCTGTGTTTATTGAATTATTTATGCATTTATTTTTTCTGTATTAATGGATTTGTTCCTGTAATTATTTATTGATACTTGTGTCATTTTTAAGACTTTTAATCGTGTATCAACATTCTGGGATCATTTCACATTAACACACACACGTTAAAGTTTTATTGACCATGTTGGGACTTCCTGTTTCCTGTCTTTAATCTTAAACTCTAACTCACAGACTTCCTGTCAGCTGCATGTTTAAAGGACAGATTGTCTTTATTCTTTTATTAAAGCACGTACTAAAGCATGTTCCACACTTACAGATATTTTATCATCGAGTTGATATCTCGAAGGATTTTTGTTGATTTGAACAGATTTTACTGTAAAAAACTTTTTGAAGTTGTTTCAGTCCTGACGAGAACGTCCTCTGAGTGTCCAGCTGATCAGAGGAGGAACAAGTACTCAGATCTTTTACTAAAATAAAAGTATTAATATCACAATGAAAACTGTTTTTAATCATCAGAATGTTGAGTTCATTTTACCTTCTGTAGACACAGCTGGATGGTTCCATCTACAGCTTAATGTTTTATAAACAGTCATGAGTTTGATGTGTAAAATTTTAATGAGAAAAGTAACTGAAGCTGTCAGATACATGTGTATAAGTGAGTACATTTCCCTCTGAGATGTTGTGGAGTAGAAGAATAAAGCAGCAGAAATAGAAATTCTGAAGTAAATAGGACCCTCAGATCTGTACTGAGTCACAGAACATGAGGAAAATTACTTTTGTTTCCCATCACTGGTTTCTGTGCCTGAGCTCTGATCACCTGGATGACATCACATCACTTTTTGTGAGCATGGGTGTGTGTGTGTGTGGACTAAACCTCCCTGCACATACAACAGCTTCATTAGGAGGAAGAGGCGGCTTACAGAACCAGGACAGAAACACTCAGATGAAGGAGATCAGAGGAGCTCCTTTTGTAATCTTAAAAACAGGTTTTCAGCCAACGACCTCTCTGTAGAGAGGCCGACAACTTGAATGTGTTTTACTGCAGGTTTGATGAGACCACGTTCACACCTCTCACCTGACATCAAACAACCAACCTGCAGCAGGAGCTCACCGGAGGCCTGACCTGAACTAATACACCTCCATCATAGATAGATTTTTAGATTAGAAAGCATAGATTTTTTTTGTATTTCGTATTTTAAACATAGATATGGTGCCAGAGTGCATTAAAAAGCATCAAAGTAGGACTTCTTGTTCAACAAAGTTCCGGAGGAGGACCCTCGACACACTGAAAATGGGTCTGGACTGAACTCCCAATGCCCTCAGCTCCTAGAAACGTAGTGGCCCCTGTGCAAAGCAAGATGAGTGTCCCTGCTGTAAAAGTTGTTTTTAATCTTTCAGAATAGTGTTTATTTTACAGTTGGTTCACACAAACTCTAAAATCAGTGTCCAAACCAACCCTGCTCACATTAGACCCAACTCTGTGATGAAATGACGTCAGACGGACTTTTAAATCTGATGTCAGAATGTTGCTGATTCCTTTTGTCTGTTCATTAGAAGGGACACTTTCCCAATATCTCTATGAAGCGCAAGTTTCACTACAATGAAATGTAACTTTCAACCATAAAGTTAGTGACTTTGAGATGTTTTAATGTTTTAATATAGGTGAGCACAGCTGAAGAAAGCAAATGTTTTGTTGTTAGAGTTTTGTCTCTGTGACCTTCAGAGAACACAAAATATCTGTAACCCCTGAACCAACCAGCCCTGCAGTGTCTGCCCTCTTATTAATGTACCTTTTTAATCACCAATAATTGATTATCTTCAATATTAATTGTGTTTTTTTAGCAGTAAAAAAAAAAAAATAGTGAAGCGATTTTATGTCACACCAGCTGGTGGCGGTCATGCGCAGTGAGTCCTCTGTCCTTTTCTCCCTTTCACACACACACACACACACACACACACACACACACACACACCTCCTCCCCCTCCACATTCCTCAGGGAGCGAGACCACTAACCAGTGTCAAACCACACAGAATGTAACACGCACTTCCGGTTACGTGATTTTATTGAATTACTGAATGTTTAATGATAAATAAGGAAATAAATAATTGCTCAAATAATAATAACACCATGTCGTTGTTTTTGTGTCAGTTACTGTGATAAGTGTCACACCTGAGCTTCCAGCTGGAAAATGAAATATATAAATATATAAACACGTGTAAAAAGAAATAACGGTGATAAACACAGAATGAATCTACCAGGAAATAAAATATAGGCCAACATGTAATTAACTTACAAATATGGTTCTGTTATTGTGACATTGTTTGCACACCCCTGTCAATAACTTTATCATAAGATGCAAATAAATATAAACAAAATCTCAGAGGATGTGACTCTGGGAAAAAACACCAGAGTTTATTCATGGGAGGTTTCATTTAAATCTCCGGTGGCCTGGTTTAATATAATTTAGACTTCAGTTAATAACGGCTGTGGGAAAATGTTTGATTTGGGGACATTTGACCTGAACTGGATTCATATATGCAATAATTAGCATTTAATTTAAACATAATGTGTCAAAATATATGAGTACAGTGCCTGCTGCTTGAGAAAATTAAATAATTAAAAGAAGTAAAGTGAAAATAAAAAAATAAAATAAAAATAGAAAATAAAACAGCTGAATGAATTAACCATTTTTAAAATAAATAAATAAATGATTACATACATACATACATAGATAAATGAATAAATAAATAAACAAAATATATGTAACATAAAATACATAATACAAAAAAATAGAAAAAATAAAATGCAAAATGTGAAAAACGACTTTTTTATGCTCTTTCTTCACATTTTTATTGTAATAAAAACAATAAATATGTAAATATTGCAGACATGAAATAGTACAGAGAAACAAGAACATGAATTTAAATAGATAAATAAATCTACAAATAATAAATTAAATATATAGGCTATAAAATTTGGGATTCATATATTTTAATAATATAAAATATATCACATTTGAGTAAGAGAAAATATATTATTCTCTGAAGAGTTCACTGTACAGTTTGGCGGTTTTATTAAATGTTTAAGAGTCTTTCAATTAAAATAAATAAATAAATAAATAAATAAATAACAATCCAGTGAACTAGGGGGTTGAGTTTAATTGTTTTCGCTGTGTATAAAATTATGAATTTATTTTCTAATATTTATTTATCTGTTTATTTATTTATTCATTCATTTAGAAATTTACATTGAAAGATATATATGCGCTTTTCTTTTATTTTGAAGGCGTCACTTCCGGTGTGCTCGTGTTTCATTGTGTGTAGCTTGACGTCGCTTTCCCTCCTCAGAGCCGCTGAGCAGCGCAATGTGTGGAAGTGTTCGCGGTCTGATAACAAACTTTACATGAACTCTGTGCGGTTTAATCTGCGGCCGGAAACACAAACTTTAATTTTTTATCAGTTTTATAAACTCTCTGTTTCCGGTGGGAAAAACTCTCCCCCATGAATTCAGCCCTTTATCCTCCAAACTGCTGCCTCCAGTCTCGCTCCGTCCTCCGGTGGAAATCCTGTTTGTGCAGCTGGAAATGAGGCTTCACTGAAGGGAGTGGGAGCCCGAGCCGAGCCGAGCCGGACCGAGCCGAGCTGACCCGGTTCCTTAATGTGAGCGACGGTTTAAAAACATCCTCCGTCAGAAATAATGAGAAGATGAAGCTGCTTCTGTGGATCCTACTGGTTTTACTGGGGACTCATGAAGGGACCTGTGGGAACGGTGAGTGTTCATCATGTCATCACATCGTGGAGACAAAACTCAAAGTGAAATCGTGTTTGTGTGTTTGGAGTCTGGTCACATTCATCAAAGTGTAAGGACAGATGCTACTTTTCAGTCTTGCGTCCGACCAAACTCCATTGGAAATATTTAAATTTAAAGTTTTGTACCGATGCGTGAAATATTCACAACTGATAAAACTCGTTTAAAGCTCTTAAATACATTTTAGAGAGCCTGTGGTGCATTCGGCATACACTAACACACCAAACTGCACTTTATCTAAAGTAAAGAGCAACTTTTGTGTCGCTCTGCTGTTGCCTCTGCCAGTCAAAGAGCACTGCAGAACGCTGTTTGTGCGCAACCTGAATCAGTAAAAACCAAATACTCTTGTTGAACTAAGTTGCTCATTGGTGTGCCGAATTAACCAGAAGACTCGTGCGACTGTAAAGAAGTCAAACATCTGTCTGTTTCAGTACTGAAACGAGCTGAAAAGCAGTGATATCTTAATTTTGGCTATTTTTCGAATGGAGTTTGGCGTGAGGTCCCTCGCAGCAGTTTTATCAGCACCCACTGGGCAAAGTGCAGGTTCACTAAGGGAACATGAGAGAATGAGAGCTCCAGACAGTCTTTATCATCTAGCAGTTACACAGGCAAAGTCATTGACACATCTTTTCTAGGAAACACGTCGCTGTGACCTTCAACAGCGAAAAGGTTTCAGCAAGTAAAATAAAGACAAACAGAATCAGTTGACCTGAAATAAGACAAATACAAGTCAGTGTTAAGTCAGTCAGCGGATCTGTGGATTTATACCTTTATACCTGAATGTGACATTTGAACTTTTCTCCATGTGAAAAAACAAACTGTGACTGTGGATCAGACTCTGGGTCAGAAACATCACAAACTACCTGAAGGTCAGAGGCCAGAGGTCAAAGGTCGCATTAGAGTGATGTGACATTTATAAATGAAAATGGATGAAACATTAATAAAGATGAGAAAATAATAAAACAAAGAAAAACACTGTTATAAAACATTGAAATTCTACTAAACAACAAACAGTCAGTGTGATGGAGAAGGTCACTGTGTGTGTGTGTGTGTGTGTGTGTGTGTGTGTGTGTGTGTGTGTGTGTGTGCAGCTGTTATCACACACACACAGTGAGCAGCTGCAGTTCAGTCGCCACACAGAAGCTGTGTCTCAGTTTTGTGAGAAATTTCAGACTAAAAACTTTAAACTGTGAGCGAGCTGTTGATGGACGCCGCTGTCCCACAATGCAATGCACAGAGAGCTGCTTCAACAAACCCAATTATAGATGAAGGCAGACAGCAGCGTGTTGCTGCTTGTACTAAACAAACGTTCACCCAGTTTCTTGTTGTAACGAGAAACTTTTCCCGTTGTTTTTGTATGATGCTATTTTCTTATTACTTGATGATACTTGGACGACCATTTTGCTTTAATTTTCAAAGTTTAATTTAGTTACATATTAAAGTTAACATCTGATTTCTGTCACACCATAGATATGAATATCTTTACTGCCTGTGTCAGTGTGTAACTGGGGAACAGGAGCCTTAAATTCCCAGTTTGGTTAAGGAGGTTTTGAACAGACGAGTCTCTGACAGGACTGTTGATGGTCCAGTTGCATCGTGGGTAATGTGAGCACAGGGACCGGTTGCACAAAACACCTTAAGTTTTCTCCTGAAGTATGACAGCTTAGGCTTTATTTCTCCTTAGCTCAGGGACTTACACAGCTGCACAGAATCCCTTAAAAAGTGTCTTTAGTTAAGGAAAACGTTAACTCACTTACTGCATTGAAAGAGATTTTACAGCTGTAATAGTTTCCATGGAGATTGTTTGTTTGCTTGGACTCACACTTGTGATACTCAGTCATGTTGCAGTTAAAATAGAGTCAGAGGTACCTTAAGGTTTTGTTTTAATCTTGCTTTGGTTGCTAAGGTCTTTTGTTCAACAGTTTAGGGATTCCTTAAGTATAAGACCAAGACAAGGAGAAAACCATAAAAACGTAAGTGAACATTTTAAGGAAAACGTAAGGAGAAGACTTAAGGGTGTTTGTGCAACCAGAACAATGAAGAAGATTGTGACATTTAAAGCTGTCCATCGTGTATGTGAGAGTGTTCTCGAGAGTGATGAGTGACTGTTTTAACTGGTCAGACTGGGAGAACTGGGTAGCTTCTGGTGTCAGCGTGAAAGTCAGGGAGCCAAACTGTCCCCTATAAATAAGAAAAAATAAAGTCTAAATATTTCCATCACTGATCCTGAGGGTGCCTGTTTCTCTTCACAATGACGACATCACAGTGCACCAAATCATGACATCACCAGCTCTGCGTTTGCTGCGTGATGACGTCGTCAGTGGAGGGAAATTACATCTCAAGATGCCACGAGTTGAGGGAAGTGATGTAACCTTCTGTTGTTGAAGGTCGGAGACATCAGATGATGGTCGATGACGTCGCCACTCTCTGTGATGATGCGTTCATGTGACGTTAGAAAGCCTTGGGACGTCCCTGCTGCAGAGATTTAGATGTTTATGACTTCCCAGCATGCCTCTGCTGCCTGAGCATCAGCTGCTCTCATGTCCAGATGGTCTCCAGAGACGAGCTGCAGTGATTCTGTCGACTGACAGAAAAATATTCAGGAGCTTTGCTGATTACTGGATAATTGTTTTGTTACTTTTGAAACGAAAAATACCAAATATTTGATGGTTTCAGCTCCTAAAATGTGAGATAATGCTGCTTTTTCCTGTCTTAAAAGACTAAGCTGAATATTTTGGTGTTTTGGATGTTAGTCACACAGAATATACGTCATTTGAAGACTTCATGTTGGACTGTAAGAAGATGTGATGTAAATTTCTCCCTCTAAGGTGTGTGGCTTTTAATGTCCGTGAAGTTTTGGGTCCTGAAGTCGGACTCTAGCTGCAGGTTTCCAACCCCTCGACTCAGTTTATAACTCAGACAGATGTAATAAAAGCCTGTCTGTTCTGTACAGGAGTCTGTCAGACTGTTTGCTGGTTGGAAATTAAAGGTTTCCTCCATGGAGCTGCTTTTTTGAGAGTCAGTCCCTGTTTGGTTTGTCTTGATCACGTGATGCGATACACAGTCCTACCAATGATGTGACACTGTTCCACTGACCTGCAGGTGGCAGTAACATAGTAACGGTTAGCTAGCTAGGAAACAACATGACGTTTAAAAAAACATGTCCAATGTTTTGTGGGAAAGGAAGAGTTTGGACATGTTGGGATCTGTTGTCAGTGATTCACACTATGGCCCATTTCCAATCCAACATCAACAGCCTCCCGCTCTGTCACACTCTGTCACAATCACAGCTGAATGAAGCTCCCTTTACCAAGGTGAAGGGTATAAATCAGGGTTGGTTTACTAAATTGGCTCCTGACACTGCTCTCAGTAGCCCTTTTTACACAGAGATCACGCTACAAAGTCCATTCTTCATGCCCCCTTTGTATTTTACACAGAACCAAATGACGGCGGCATCATGCTGCTCCAGTGTGTGATCTTAGACAGCATGCTGGTATCAGGGAAGCAAAAGAAGGACAGCACCTTCTAAACAATAACATGTAAATAACAAGCATTTACCGTGTCTGTCATATGGCGGCTGATCTCTTCCTCTGTTCAGTGGATAAGGAGCTCCCAGACCTCATTGTTTTCCAGATTTGTGGACATTTTTGGCCACTGTTCTTCTTTGAGTTAGCTGCTAACTGCAACCAGCGACTTCTAAAATCTCCCACTGTCGGTTACATGCATAGTGCATCGTCAAAACATCACCTGCATGATCCTGTCCTGCAGGCTGTCTATTTTATACAGAGGTCCTTGTGGCACTGTTATGACCTCTGATGCCGGCTCAAAGACAGAACAACTCTGTCCCGCCATACCGTGATTGTACCGTTTATACAGAATGACAAGGCGGCATAACGGTTTGAACTTCCTGTCTTGAAGAGGCAGTGTAAAAGGTTCTAGTGAAACATCACAATTGTCGATAACAGCGTTGTTGGGAGGGGGCAACGACTCAAAGATATGCACTAATCAACCAAGCTGAACCAAGGAGCACCACCTTTATGCATTACAGTAGCACAGTTGTCTGGACTGAGACAAGGGCGTCATTTCCTGTTAAAGGTATTTCCTAATCCACTGTGAGGGTCCAAAGACAGAGAGGGTGTCGTATGTTGTAAAGCAGTCTGAGGGAAATAGTGATTTGTGATATTGGGCTTTATAAATGAAATTGAATTGAATTAAATAGAATCTGAAGTGAATCAGAATTGTAACTTTCTAAGCACAGAAGGAACGCCATTAGCATCCTGATGTTGGCGTGTACGTTTGTTGGGAGAAGTTTACCCATAGCGCTGTCTGCCAGGGAGGGATTTCTTTGTTAAGGTTTGGGTTAAAATGAAAGGATGTCTGCCAGAAAGGACCTTCAGGAGAATTTAAAATCATGATGTTGGACTCACAGCCATCAGTGATGAGCGATCACATCGTCCAATCGGCTCAGACCTAATACAAATATAGCTGCAAGCTTCTGGACGAACTTCCTTCTCTCCAGTGGAACAGGAACTGTTGTAACTTTTCGTAACCATGGAGAAAAATAAACCTTACTCTCATTTCATGTGTTTCATATGCAGGCCTATTTGAATCCCTTTTATTTGGTTTGTATGTGCTGCTGTTGTGCTTAATTTTTGTATATTCTTTTTTCATTAAAACCAATCAATCGGTAAATGAATTTATGAAAGCACAGGTGTTCGTAACCTGCAAGGCATTTCTGCCTGTCACACCTCTGTTGGTGCCAGCAGCCAGACGCAGGGTCATCAGCTGGGAGCCACCCTTCATAGATGTTTCGCCCCTTGAATCCCAGAACATCTCTAGGTGGTGGGGCAGTGGTAGGACTGTCTCCCTAACACTCCCTGCAGCTGGCCCTCGGATTCTTGTTTCCCCACTTTGGGTCTCTTTTTTTGAGCCACAGCCAGAAGCTCACTTTCTCTGTCTCCTCGGCCAGTTCCCATAGTGCCTTCTTTTGCTTGGACTCAGTGACTCTGAGTGGTTTTAGTTGCTTCTGGGTGGATTTTCCAACAAAACCTCTGCATCGGACTTCCTCAGGGTTGGTGCATACCTTCCACCCTGCTTCAGTGCAAGATCACTGTTCTTCTCCTTTTTCCTCTCAAAGGCCGCCTCCGTCACTTCTTCTCACCGTACTGTGCGCTCTGACATGATCACTGTCTTGGCAGAGATAGATCACAGGACGATGTCCAGCTGTAGGGAAGTTGGTGTTATTTCAGGTGGAAACTTCAGCTGCTGGTTCAGGTCAGTCCTCACCTGCCACTCACATCCAGGTGTCAGTACAGACCACTCCCTCCGATGATGTTTCCGCTTCAGCTCCTCACCTAATGAAGTGTATCTGCGGTTTTGAGAATGACAGGCTCTGTCGGCTTCAAGCCCGTGTTCCTCCCACACCTGCCAGTTTTTGGAGCACTTCATCGTGGCGCCATCTGTACCGGCCCTGGGTCAAAGTTGATTTCCAGCAGTAGTTTCTGAGGCGGAAGCTTGATCGCCATAAGGACAAAACACCCAGGCATAAGCAGAGTAATGTAGTGTATGCAGGTCAATGCAGCCAGGAATGCACAGATTTGTTCACAGAGGAAACCAAACAATCACTCCACAAGCTCTTAGCTGCACAACTCCTCAGGTCAAGACTTTATGTCTGTTGTATAAGTTGTCTATTTACATCTAAAGGAAAAGGGACATAATTTCGAGGACAGCAATGTCTACATCTTGGCCAGAGAAGAAAGATGGGGCGTGATAGAAGCCATCTACGACAAACTGGAATGACCATCGTCAAACAGACACCACTTATCACCCGCCTACAGTGCCGTCTTGGGGTCCCTCCCCAGACAAACACCCATTCACACCTGGATCCATACAAGATGGCTGGGTGAGTCAAGGACTTATGTGTCATCTCAGGGGCCGTTTACACGACAACGATTTCAGTAAAAACGGAAAAGTCTGTCCTTTGCATTTAAAAAAACTTCTGCGTTTATATGACAACATTATTGAAATGATCCCCGTTCACACGGAGCCGCAAAATCTACTAGAAACGCTGTAGTATGCACGCCAGGCCAATGGGTGGCAGTGTAAATTTGCAAAGCAACACCACGGCATGACGCCATGCGCTGAAGCGCCTTCCTCTCCAACGCCGTGATTACTGGAGTTGCTGCAGTAACAGATCTACACTTCACTTCAAATCAACAGGGTGAGCAGCGCAAGCAGAGCTCAGCATTGTTGTTGTGACGGTCGGCATGCCTAGTGACAGGAACCGTAATGCGCGTGTGCGACAAGTCTCAGTTTTCAGAGGAACTGCATATTACACATTTACATGACAACGGAGACGCTGCCGTTTCCAAAACGTTGCACTCTGGAACCCGTTTTCAAATTGTTGCGTTTCAGGCACCCAAAACGCTGCTGCCGTGTAAACAATCGGCCAAAACGCAACTAAAGTTTACCGTTTTCAGTTGAAATCATTGTCGTCTAAACGGGGCCTCAATGACCCCTCAGGGTTCACACCCACACAGGGTTTATACCTGCGACTCTGCACCAGTCTGAAGAAGCCTCTTGGATGAGAAGCGAAATGTCTTCAAGAAACTTGAGCAAGTCCAGTTGCCTACGATATAGCACTTAAGATTACCATGACCTGGATGACTGAGAATCTTCACTGACATCACAGAGACTGCAGGTTATTTCCGAGCCGTACCAGAGATGTACATTCTGTGGGCTTGGGAGGGTGTTGTATGTGGACCTGATGAGGAAGCTCCGTCTTGCCTGAGGGATCTTCCACATGTCGGCCCAGGTTATGGCCCTGTTGGCGACTGCCTCCGAGTCTGTCCACCTTCCTTGTTGCTGCTGGTTCACAGCTTTGATCTTGTATGTCTCGTCCTCTATCCTTAATACTTCTGAGACTTCTAGCATAAATTAATTAATTAACAGAAATAAAACTTACTCCCAGGCTTCTTTGGCTGCATTTCTTTTTTTTTGTTTGCCTTTCTCAGTTTGATCTGGTCCTTTTCTTTCCATCAGTCCCTGAAATTAGCCGACACAGTTAATCAAGTTAACTCATTTCAACATGTGTGTCGTTGCTCTAATTCTGTAATGTGTGCACTAAATAAAACAGTCTATTAAATGTCTGTGTGAGGTGGCAACTTTTCACTTTCCTTTGGAAATAACTGAACGGAACTCACATTATGTGGAGTTTCCTCCGTCCTCGACACAAACAAGATGCTGCACTTGAGAGGAGTTGGTGGTTTATGAGTCAGCATTGATGTAGACTCACTGTTAGAGGCTTTCACAGTGCACTTTCACTCTCCGCTAATTGGTTTAGGATGGCACTTAATGTGGCGGATCCTCCACGAGAACGTGCAAACAGAGTGGAAGCAGATGGAGAGAGGGTGTAGGAGCTGGACTGGGACTGGGCCAGTGACTGTAGTTGAGACATAGTGAATGTAAACAGAGAGAGAAAACTCCACAGGGAGCTTTAACTAACACACACGGGAGCTAACCGTGATTTCAAGCAGTTTCAACAGTTTCACATTGGACATAAAACACTGAGCAGAGAAACAGAAAAGTATTTTAAACAGCGTGTTTCCTGTCTGAGGTGTTACAGTAGATGTGCTGGTAAAAGCAGAACCAGACTGGTTGAATAAATGACGACGTACATGAAGCATGAAGAGCTGAAATGATGAGGTGCGTGTGAGCAGTGATGAGGACACTGTTTTCCATCATGTTTCCTCCGACATGGTTTTCCATCATTTGACCCTTTGTGTGTTTCATGACTTCTTGTTAGACCCTGATGATGTAGTGTTGTCGTTCATTCACCTTCCTGTCGTCTCTCCTGCAGGTGTGTTTTTCACGAAGCATCCGTCCAATCAGACGGTCACTCAGGGGAACGCCGTGAGGCTCGGCTGTGCTGTTCAGGGAGTGATGGAGCCGGACATTGTGTGGATGAAGGACGGAGAGAAACTTTACAGCACCGACCAGATGTTCATCACACTGGGAGAGCAGCACTGGGAGACATACCACAGGTTCATCAATATTTATATATCAATGATCAGTCAATCAGTCAATCAGTGGAAGGGTACGAGAATCTGAGGCAATATTGTTCTGAATCTGTAAAAGTCCTACAGCTGCTTCAAAGTAAAAGTCCCGCAGCTCCTTCAGAGTAAAAGTCCTGCAGCTGCTTGAAGTCTGATGTCAGTTTAATTTAAACAGCTGATAACAGATTTGTGATTTAAGATACATTTTAAAAATAAATATAAAGTATTTTTGATTGTTGCTGCATCTAAACTTGAAGTTTGTACATTGAGGTGAAGTAATATTTAAGTATTTGTTTTAAAAGAGCTCACTTCAAAACATCCAACACGTGTGAATTTCCCTGTCTTGGGATCAATAAAATCTGATTTTACATTTATGACACACTCTCTGTGTGTTCTGTAACGATTCATGACAGATCTTAGATCAGCCAATAACATCATGAAGTCTGGTTGTAGTCAGAGTGCTGTCTGGTTGTCTAATAGCATCTGCGGCCCCTCAGTAAAGACAGTGTGGAGGTGGAGGAGGTGGAGGAGGTGAGTGTGTGTGTAGGTCAGTGCTGGTTTGTTGGTGTTTCTGCTCTGTTTGATGGTTAAACAGTTCATCGACAGTAAATACAGGCAGAGCTGCTGTTTGCTTTGAAGACTGACGCTCTCCTCCTCCTCTGTCTCTTTACTCCTTCTCCCAAGGACAGATTAGACCACATTTAAACTTTGCAAAAGCGTCAGCGTCATTTTAGCCAAACAAGAACTTTGTCTCAGTTAAATACAATAAATTAAACCATCAGAATATTTAATATCTTTTCATACTGGATAGTTTCATTGTTTGAAGTCTGACACGCAGCTGAACTTCAGGTTTAAGTTACATAACCTGCATTTTTAAACTTAAAATGTCAAATCCTGAGTACACACACTGCAGATCTGTAAGTATGGAGTAATCCTGAGCTGCTCGGTGCTGCAGGCGTCCACATGCAGACTTTATTATGAGTCATTACATTCATCAGAAACACGGTGACATAAACACTCAGACAAGTCAACTACGAGGAATTCAGCAGCTCCCAGGGGCCTCTGGGTAAAAATATATCAGCTTTGATGGCTGGTTTGGGATCAGGAGTCTTTGTTTAAACAGCCTGAATGTTGCCTAAGAAACTGACCTCAGATCTGTCGGGCTCGGGGAGCAGCGGCTGGTTAATCGGCTTTACGCTCAGATTCCTGGACAGAAAGAAAAAAACTCAGTGAAGGTCAGAGAAACCGAAAAATTACAACTGTACAGCTCCTGGTTTATTACTGACCTGAGAGCTTCAGAGATCCTGAAGTTTCTGAGGTGAGACAAATATACCGTGGGAAGTGAAAGGGACAAGTGCAACAGGAAGTTAGTTTGCTGTAGTTTGTGAGCAGGTGGAGTTGCAGCAGAGACACACAGATCATGGAGGAGAATAAAATACTTTAAGGCTGCTGTCAGCCCTAGAGTCGTCTCCTCTGGTCTGAATCAGGGACTCATGTTGTTCCAAAGTTGTATAATTGCCTAGAGTTGGTTCGTGTTTTCACGGCAGCATTTACAAGAGGACCAGATCAAATGCCTTGTGTGAGAAAGCTGCTCTTGATTGGTCAGAATTTCCATGTGGGAAAAATCACATTTTTGCATTTTAACATTTGCCACAGTAGTGCGAGGAGATTGTCAGAAAAACATTAGCTTTTTAACATGAAACTGCTTTATTGCTTTATTCAGCCTTTTACCGGTTTAAATCACCTGTTTTGTTTCGAGGAAGAGACCTCTGTGGATAATTCGGCTCCAGGTAAAACTGTCTAAACGTCTGGAACCAGCTGCACGCTCCTTAAGTGTGACACTTAGGGCTTAATTTCTCCTTAGCTAAGGGACTGTTGCAGAGAATCCCTTGAAAGGTTTCCTTAGTCAAAGAAAAACTCATTTACTGTGTTGAAAGAGATTTTACAGTGGTAAAACTTTCCATGGAGATTGTTTGTTTGTTTGGACTCAGGCTTGTGACGCCTGTTACCGTCTCACAAAGTTGGCTTATAGTAAGTTAGTGAAAAAATGTCAGAGGAGAAGAAGACAAGAAAACCATATTGGTCAGAGGAGGAAAAGATTAAACTTCTGGAGGAACAAACTACAAAGTAAATCTGATCCCAAATACCAAACACCAGAAAACGACTGAAGGAAGAGGAAACAAAAATGAATTCGGTCAGATCTAAAGTGTAAAAACACAAGTGAATCCACTGGGTTCTCCTGGTCGCTGAACACTCTTCTCAGGGTGTGTTAGTTTTTTCATTTATCACCATAAACTCAGTCATGTTGCAGTTAAGACAGAGTCAGAGGGACCTTAAGTTTTTTTTTTTTATCTTGCTTTGGTTACTATAGACTCACAAGTCAGTCTTTAGACGCTTTGCTTAACTAAAGACTGATGACTTTCTCCCTGATTTTGTGTTTAGATGGGCGGATACAATTTCAGAGTTTAAAAAAACTCCCTACGTTGCAGAACCAACAGTAAATCAGCAGGGCGGTCCTTCGGTGGCTCGCTGAACTCTTGTGCTTGTAAACATAGTCCGACTAGAAACACGTGTAGCGGTACAAAATGGCTCAGACGTGCTCGCAGAAAACGCCGTCAAAGTTAGAGGATGTTTGTCGCGTTTGTGGCGACACATTCTCGCCAACTAAAAGAAACAAACATAATCTCTTACAAGGCCATGACTCATCCGTCCGTCCGGACTATAGAGAGAATCGCCTTGTTGTTTACAAATAGCCTACTTCCGGGTAGAAAACCAGCAGAGCTTTTAGCTATATATATATATATATATATATATATATATAGCTAAAAGCTCTGCTAGTTTATATATATCTCATTTTTTGTTTGTAAAGTCTATAAACACAATGATTGAACAAACATTACTATTTCTGTGTGCACGTTTAGCTGGGCTAACCGTTAGCTGTTAGCCCTGTTAGCTGTTAGCAGTGTCTGTAATAGGTAATAACTCATTAAACGGTCTGTGAAAAAAAAAAAAATTTCCAGCGGATATCTTAGTTACAACATGATTGAGCTAGCAAAGCAGTTTTGTGTTGCTATGTGTGGTATTTATTCAGTTTGGGGAAATCACGATGTCTAGAAAGCATCAGCTGACAGGGACAGCTAACAGCAGCAGCAAAGCTAACATCAGGACGTCATCTGTTAAAAGCCTCCCATTGTCGGATACGACATGAAACTACTCCAGTTAGCTCAATCATGTTGTAACTAAGACATCCGCTGGAAAAATATTTTCTTCACGGATGAGCACACGTTTGATGAAACGGAGTTAAATCTCTCGGCATCCATTTTCAAGCTTTCTGTGTGTTTGTTTCCTTGCGGACGAGAAAAGGAGGAGCACACATTTCCGAGAAGGCGTGTCCTTTTCAAAAATGCAAGAGGCGTTGCTTTGTTGCCGGCCGTTTTCGCCGGTGTGTTAAACACACTTTAGAAAGGAGTGTCCCCAGACTGTCAGAAGGTGGAGATCTCTGATTGTCTGGTGGCGAGACTATGGGTACTAAGGTCTTTTGTGCAGCAGTCCGGGGACTCATTAAGCGTAAGACCAAGACAAGGAGAAAACCATGAATACTTATGTGAAGGAAACCTTAAGGAGAAGACTTAAGGGTGTTTTGTGCAACCAATTTTATTTTGAGGAAACTTTAAGGAAAATCTTAACTTAAAGTGTTCTGTGCAACCGGCACCTGATTCCTAGCAGAAACTTTAACTCATCAGAGAAAAAAGCTGAGCACAGATGAGCAGGTGGTGGGATAGCACCTCGTCTCTTCAACAACCAGCATCAGAGAAAAACTGATTTGAAACATGAAACTGTTTTGTTCAGTGTTTTTACTGGTTTAAATCAGCTGGTCCGTTTAGTTTGGAGAGGAAGAGAGCTCTGTGGATAGTTGGGCTACTGATAAAAACCTCCTGAATAATGAACACAAAGAATTTTAACCAGGAGAAGTTTCATCTGGTTGTAATCTGCAGACCTGCCTGTTATTTCACACACTGGAACTTTGACACATCTTTGACGCTCCTCATGACGTCTCATTATCTCTGATGTTCATCACAGAAAGAAAGAGGCTGCAGAACTTGCCTGAGAAACATCATCTCATTTTTAAAGCTTTGAGTGAGGTGTTTGAAACCCACTCACTTGGTTTAACTTTGAAGGAATCCTGTGCTATCTTATCGGATAAAGCCTACGGCCAAGGGCAAGGCAGCTTTATTTGTACAGCACATTTCATACACAAGGGCAACTCAAAGTGCTTTACACAGCAATGAAATACAACAGGATACAGAAGTAGGCAGTGTAAAGAGGAAAGTTTGTAGCTTTGACTTAGAAGTGTTCAGAGTCGGGGCTGTCTAACATCTGGGAGGTTATTCCAGGTTTGTGCTGCATGATAACAAAACGCTGCATCACCGTGTTTTGCTCTGACTCTCAGGACGATCAGTGGGCGGCCCCAGATATCCTCAGGGTCCTAGAAGGTTCATATGTCTCAAGCATGTCAGAGATATATCTAGGGGCTGAGTTTAATATATTCAGCGTCATGCTTGCGTTCGGCCATGTCGTCGAGCCAGTTTGCACGGCACTTCAAAATAAAAGTTCTGTGCAGGAAATTCACTGTTTTTAAAAATGAAATGTGTTTTTTTTACAAACTTGACACGTTCGTGAGTCACTTGCCATCCATTCAGATTGGGTCCACTACCGACTTTTGGACCGTGACCCACCAGTTGGGAACCACTGCTTTAGCACACTGTGAACACTCTTACTAAGTGTGTCTGGTTCCTGTTGAGGTTCTGATGTTCTGTGTGTTTGTGTCTCCAGTGTGAAGTCGGTCCAGCAGCAGGACGCGGGTCAGTACTGGTGTGAGGTTGAGTTCCACGACCTGACGTTCTCCTCTGAACGAGCCTGGATCACAGTGGAAGGTGAGGACCCTGAACGCACCACCTGTTTGTCTGTTTACATTTGAAGTCAGTGAGCGCCTCTAATACAGCTTTTCAACCGATATAGGATAAGTTGTGTTCTGGTTCCCGCTCCTTACTTTGTTTTGTCCTAATTTTCATCCAAAAATAAATTGATTTGGAAGTGCGAACCTTGACGACCAGTCCTCCTGTGTGACCCTGAATGCACCTCCATCACTGCTGCGTCTTATCTGCATCGATTTTTTTCTTCTTCTTGTCTCAGAGTTGTTTCCTCCTCACAGCAGATTTCCCATCATGCACTCCTGCTTCCTGTCTCCTGCAGGTGTCCCTCACTTCATCCAGGAGCCGCAGGACGTGGCCACGTTCCCAAACGTCCCCTTCAACCTCACCTGTGCTGCCGTCGGCCCCCCCGAGCCTGTGGAGGTGCTGTGGTGGCTGGGTGGAGTCCAGGAGGGAGAGCCCAGACCGTCCCCCTCTGTCCTCCACGTCCAAGGTCAGAACATCTCCTGCTCTCAGTGTGCTATAAAGACGAGGCTGTTTACAAGGCAGAGATGCACAAATAGGTGCATTATGGGAAACGTAGGATCCAGTTTCTCCACCTGCTGCTCAGATTTGGACCGTTCTGGTTTTAATCTGTCTGATTTAAGAACACTTCACTTCTCTCTGTATGAACAACTTTACAGTAACATAATAATCATTGTCCTGATGTGAACGTCAGATGACTTGACTTCCTGTTATATGAATGATGTCAGGTGATCAGCAGCAGAATCTGTCTGAGTCAGTACAAAGTTTGTAGACGTTGATTTTCTGCCACGGAGTCAGTTTGAACTTGATCTGGTGTTTCTGACTTTTAAGCTCACAAACATAATTACAGCAGTTTGTAATAACAGTGCTCTCTGACTGTGCCCTCTGGAAACATATAATTCACAGATGGTCTTTGTGATGGTTGTTTGTAAGTCTGTTGTGGATGACGTCAAGATAAGCTGCAGTCTGCCTCTGTGCTGTGCTGCACCCTCTGGTTATTTGGTTTATAGAGCCTCAGAATGAGACATCTTCCCTCCCTGATGGGGCTGCTGCATTCTGTATCGTCTGAATTTGGAGGTTCGTTGAGTAAAAAGTGGCAAGAGTGGCAACACGGCAGTGCTGTTCTATTTCACAAGATATCTTATAACAGTGAAAACACAGACCGCCAAAATACCTTGTCAATGGCGGGAAAGCGTTGTGTCATAAATGATGGAAAATCTCAACAGTGGTGTTGATAGTGTCAACCTGCTACTTCATAGTAAGCTAAACGCTAACTTAGCATCTTCTTCATAGCTTCCCCTTCCGGGACATGGAGCGAGGGGGACTGTTGTGGATTAACGTGTAGGTTATGGTGGGCAGGTCACTCGGAAAAATGAAGCCAACGTGAAGTACGAAAAACTGCAGTTCCTCTAATGTCCACTTGCCCAGGATGCAGCAACAGAGTTTTTGCAAAATAGCGTCGCTTGTTTTGGTGAAACATTTGCAGTTTAGGAGGCGAGCGAGCGCTGTCATTAAAATGGCCCCACAAAACAAAACAGACATTCAATTCTGATTGATAAAAAACAGGCTAACATGATCTGAGAATCGGAGCCCTGGAGGTGAAGCCTGACTGTTCTTAAGCTCTGGAGACGCACAGTGGACCTGTTATAACCACAGATGATTTGCTGGCTGTCTGTGGCTATAACAGATCAATATTATGACGATATCACAGAAGCTTGTGTGACATGGATCAGTACACTGGCGTCATGGTCAGTGTCACTGGTGCATGAAGCTGCCACGTTAAAAAGACGTGGCTAATCAACTCCGACTGGCCGTGTCAGATCAACATCACGACAGAGTCTGGTCTCTCCTGAGGTGCGTTCACAAGTTGTTTTATTCGGTGTAGATCTTAACAACATTTTACTGAAACAACAAAGCAGCCATGCCTCACTGCACGATTCAAGTCTTCATCAAAACGTGACATTTTCAGCCTGTGGGTCGTTAACTCAGAGGTTGTTGTTTTCTGTCGTGAAGGGGATCTGGAAACGGTAACACACAGATAGCAGAAGGAAGAGAGAACACTGGTGTAAATCAGTGTCCAGAGGTGGGCTCATAGTTGAACTTGGGGTGAGAGAGCCCTTGGCATGCAGGTCAATTGGTAATCTCTCAAGTGAAAGATGACTGGAGGGCGGGGCTTTGAGTCTGAACGATGCTGCGCTTTAGCCATTCACAATGGAGGGGGCGTGGCCAAGACGTGCAGGTGTCCCCAGGAAATGTGTACCTACAGAAACAGCAAGCTCCGCGTCCATAGCGACCGCTCCAGTAATGCCGTCTCGTCAACGTGAAAAAAATATTTTTCCAGCGGATGTCTTAGTTACAACATAGTTGAGCTAACTGGAGTAGTTTCATGTCGTATCCGACAACGGGAGGCTTTTAACAGATGACGTCCTGATGTTAGCTTTGCTAACTGTCCCTGTCAGCTGCAGCCACTGATGCTTTCTAGACATCGTGATTTCCCAAAACTGAATAAATACCACACACAGCAACACAAAACTGCTTTGCTAGCTCAATCATGTTGTAACTAAGATATCCGCTGGAAATTTTTTTTTATTCACGGACTGTTTATTGAGTTATTACCTTATTTTTATACAGTCTGTGGTTATAGACAACGCTAACGGCTAACGTTAACAGCTAACGGTTAGCCCAGCTAATCTACGATAACCATATTAATTACGTGCACACAGAAATAGTAACGTTTGTTCAGTCATTGTGTTTATAGACTTAACAAACATCAGATTAGTCTACATGGCGATATAGTGACGTGAAAAATGTGAGATATATAGCTAAACTCTGCTGGTTTTCTACCCGAAGTATTTGTAAACGATGGATTTCCAGATTGGTCAATTGGTGACTCTTGTCCGTAGGTGTGAATGTGAGTGTTGATTGAGGGATTAGAGGAGCAGCTGCTGCAGAGGCGAGTGACAGCAAACTTTCATACCCAGCGCTGCAGGGTGTGGGGTGCGTGGTTTCCACGGCAACGCAGCTCGTTTCACCTTAAGTAAACAGGGAAAACACCAAAATGGGAGCACTGCCATCTAATAGAGAGTTCTATTAAGGTATGAATTAATGAACAGTTGAGTTTCACATTCTGCTGCTGCGTCTGTGCCCAGAGTCGCTCTGCGCTCTGAGAGTGTGGGCTCTGAATAACTAAATACATGTACATATATATATATGTACACACACTTCCAGCAGCACTCTGGGTGAACAGTGGAGCTCCAGCAGTAGAAAATCAATATGTGGTTCAGATGCTGATGTAAATGAATGTGTTGGGAACCCTGAGGAAGTGAAACCTGTGATCAGAATAGTCTCTCTCATGACTCTCACACTGGTCTCACTGCTATGGTGAAGTAAACAGTGAATATAAACTATAACACATCGTTCACTCCCTCAGTGACCCCTGAGGGTCCCCAGACCTCTGGCTGAGAACCACTGCTACAGGTGATTGTCTCTCTTCCTGTTTCTTTCTTTGCTTCTGATCAATTACTGAGTCACTGAGTGTATGTGTGTGTGTGTGTGTGTGCTGTCAGTGAAAGGGATTGCCTCATTGTAATGTATTTATGTTCACACACACACACACACCCAGAGCGTGTTGAGCTGTGTGAGTCAGACGCATGTGAGCGTTTGAATTAAGCCAAAGGTCAATCCTGACGGGTGGAGCTGGTTCAGTCTGACACTGTTAGACCGTTAAGGTTTGAGGTTTTTATGAAGGCTGATGAATGACATCGTCTTTATGACATCATAACAGTGTCGCTAGTGTCCACAACCTTCATGACGAACAGCAACCAAGATGTTCTGTAACGTCAATTATGCATTGGTTTAAGTGTAAGATTTGTACTGCTGAACTGATGTTTGGACAAGCTGCCTCCAGGATAACTGATTTTACTTACGAATTATTCTTAAGCTACCATTAGAGCTAAGGTTGGCACGGGTTGCCATGGTTACGCGTCTCGTACCTGTAAAGATTCCCTCAGGATGACACTACTGTTCATTCACACCGAAGTATGTTCCAGTGCACATGTTGGGTATGTGGAGCACAGTGTGTGAGTTTGGATGCAGCTTATGTGAGTGACATCATCTGACAGGAAGTACATATGCATTCCAGCTGTTGCCTAGCGATGACATTCCAGCGGAGCAGACTATACGTTGAATTCAGCCACACACACACACACGCACACTCAGCAATATTGATTGCCTATATGCAGGATGACATCATCTGAGCTGCTGCTGCCGATTGGAGGATCCTGTTCCACATCAGTCTGTTCCTGGAAACACACACACACACACACACACACACACACACACACACACACACTGGCAGTGTTTCCTGTCAGTGAGACGTGTCTTTTTACAGGAAGTTGTATCTTAGATATACATCAGAGTTAAACTGATCTCGGTTATTAATCATCATGGTGACATCACAGCTGTGATCAGGATGTCGTGGGGCAGCTGCAGGACGGCTCCGACTGAGCTGAGTTATGATAAAGATTCATTCATGTGACGAACGAGTTTATGACTGTGACAGATTTTAGAGATGCGTTGTGACTGTCACAACATCAAAGACGTGAAGAGAACACTAATGCCACAGTCTGCAGATTCAGATTCAGACTATAAATCCCACCAGGGGCGATTTGTATGAACAGTTTGACCTTCACACACGCACTGTAACACACAGTCATCATCATCCACGGCCACTCCTGACAAGTATGACTGTCCTCCGTGATGGATTGTCTAATTGTGGGTCTACAGATGGCTGCAGAGGCAGCAATCCACATATGTTGGTGCAGCAGGATAACATCATGGTGGTTGAGCCTGTTCTTGCAGTGTTGTCGCTTTGTCTCTGCGGCGCATTTGAGTTCTGTTTCATGTGCAGCACCTTCCTGTATAGATGTCTTCATGCAGTGCCCATCAAGTGCAGTGTGCTCTCAGTTGCTCAGAGTGATGTGGAATATTTTTTAGATTAGTTTTGATTATTTTGGGCGGCACGTCCCACTGGTAGGAGGCCCCGGGGCAGACCCAGAACACACTAGAGGGATTACATATCTCATCTGGCCTGGGAACACCTTGGGGTCCCCCAGGAGGAGCTGGAAAGTGTTGCTGGGGAGAGGGATGTCTGGGGTGCTTTGCTCAGCCTGCTGCCCCCGCGACCTGGCCCTGGATAAGTGCATGAAAATGGATGGATGGATTTTTGATAATGTCCTTGAAGCAGTTTTTTTTGCCCACCAGGGGCTCGCTGACATTGCCTTAGCTGGGAGTACAGGGTCTGTTTGGGCAGCCATGTGTCAGATGTGCAGATGACATGGCCTGTACATGGAAGTTGGTGCTGCATTATCATGGTGGTGATGCTGGTCATGTTTGCTTCCTCCAGAACGCTGATGTTGGTGCATCTCTGATGGTATTGTTGCAGGGCTCTCAGGTGCCTGCCACAGGTGGTCCAAGTCTCAGCTCCATACAGTAGGTAGGACAGGTAGGGAGGACAACAGCCCTGTAGAGCAGGAGTTTTGTGTGGACCCCCATATCTCTGTCCTCAAACACACTTTTTTTAAACACACATTAAACATGGCTTAATAGAGACCGTTTCAAACACAAATCAGCTTCACTATAACTCGCAGCATTCACAGACAAACACTTGTCTTTATCTGGACACATTTTCCCCACAAATACAACATGCTAACGTTATTAGCACAAGCCTATGGCATTTTAAATTGTATGAATTAGCCTAGCGGCTAGCAGAGATTTTCTCTGCTCATATGAAGCCAGGATAAATCACACACAAGACTTAAAATGCTATTTTAGTGGAGGCTTTATTGTCTTCACAATTTATTGTTTTTTATCTGTGAAATTAAAGTAAATAAAAGTTTTGTTTCCACTGAGGGAAATGGTTTCAGCTCACAGAGACAGACAGGAGGTCTGCGTCACTGTGACGTGTAGTTACATTTCTGGGGAGGTGTACGTCAGGGTACGGTGTAGGGTACAGCAAAAAGTACAAAAGTATTATTATTAAAATATACTTAAAGTATCAAAAGTTAAAGTTCTCATTGTGCAGAAAAATATCTAATACACAAAGTACTGAAGAATTAATGTCTCTGTCTGTCTGTAGGAGTGAACAGCAGTGTGAAGTTTTACTGTGAAGCGAAGAACACCAGAGGGATCTCCGTCTCCAGAACAGGAACCGTCCACATTAAAGGTCAGTTTGTCTTTTACTGCTGACATCATGTGACTGGTCACTGTGGTTGTTGCTGAGCTGTGATTGGATGATGACTCTCTGGGGGGGGCGGGGTCTCTGTCTCAGTGTTGCCGGCAGCACCGGTCGGGCTGCAGGTCCTGAGGATGGTGGACAACAACGTCACATTGTCATGGAAACCAGGATTCACAGGACACTCTGAGCTGTCCACCTGCGTCCTCCAGGTAACACCCACACACACACCCACACAATGGACTGATCTAAATCAATCAATCAATCACAAAATGATATCAATCAGCAGCTGTTTAAATCCCTTTCTCCTCCTCCTCCTCAGCTGTCGAGGCGTTCAGTGCGGAGGTGGGACCTCCCTCAGCAGGAGTTTCAGGTTCCTCCTCACCTCCAGGTCCTGTCTGGTTTGAGGAGTCACTCCAACTACAGCGTCAGAGTGTCCTGTGTGAACGAGGTGGGGGCGTCGCCCTTCAGCCCCTGGCTGCACTTCCTGACGCCTGAGTCAGGTGAGAGACGACATCACACAACATACTGACCATTCAAAACATTCATATGCATGTTTTCAATCTTAGGTTTGGCCATGTTCAGGGTATAATCATGCTCTAAGTTTTGGATCATTCAATACTAAAAAACGTTCTTTTAAATGTGTGTGTCCCTTTGTATCATTCTATGTGCCATCTTTTAATACAAACGTTTTTGTGGGTCCGTGAATGCAACGCAGGCAAAGCTCTCCATGAGTTCTTTTTTCTTGTTTCCTCTGCAGCACTTTATATTTGATCTGTCGGTCTGTTCAGAGCTGATTGGTCAGATTAATAGATGTGAGAGGCAGCTGCTGCAGAGGCAAGTTTAGATCAGTTCAGGAGAGTGAACTTTTAAGTTTCACTTTCAACGCGCCTGACGTTCTGCTGCTCCGTCTGTGCCAAGAGACGCTCTGTGCTCCAACAGTGTGGTGCTATAAATAGCACGGTCCAGCTCCAAAAATAGAAAATCTCTTTGTGACGGCAGATGTTTTGATCGTGGCGGGCCGCCACAGATAAATGAATGTGTGGGAAACCCTATGATGTGTTTGTGGACCGTCGTAAATTTGAAAATCCAACAATAATTTCTGTTTTTAGAGTTTCTGACTGTGATAAATGATGTAATTTTGGGGGTTCTGCGTGGAGCCAATGGTTCAAATGAAATATAGGAACATTACAAAAAATAACATGATAAATATGATTGTAATTAATTTTACAGCATTTTATCAACATAATGACAGTCGATCACTGTCTCATGTTTGTCACTGTTTTAGCTGACGCCCAGGTGCTCGTTCACAGCTACGGAGTGTGAACAGTCTCAGAGAGAGGGGTGCCTAATAAAAAGGATTTTCTGAAAGTTACTCACACAACATTTAAGGCACATATTCATGAATATACACACACAAGGAGTGAACACACCAGTGGAGAAACGGCATCAAACTGGGAACCAGTTTAAACAGTTTGAATAAATATTTTATTTCCACAGAAAGCATTAAAAGTTTCAATGAGAGTGGACCACAGAGATCCTGCTGTCTGTTGGTTTCCTGTTTTCTCTGAGCTGAGAGCTGGTTTGTTGTTGGTGTTGTGTATTTGTGTGTTTGTTGTGTGTTGGGTCCAGCTGGATGGGCTCCAGTAGATTCCAGTCCTCTCCGTACAATCAGCTTTTGTCTGTGGCCTCGATCCATATGAAAGGACTGTGCTGCAGCCTGCGGGCTCTCTGTGCAGCGCCCCCTGCAGGCTGACTGGACACTGACCTCAGACCAGCCGCAGTCTGTCCGACACATTCAGGCCACATGAGACGGATCTGATGCTTCAGGAGGTTCATTCAGTCCGAAGGAAGAAGCTGAAGATGATCGGAGACACAGAGCTGCATGTTAAACAGTTTCTCTTTAACACTATGATGTAAAATAAACTGTTGATCATCAGTGAACACTCGAGTGTCACTACATCATCATCATCATCATCATCACTGCTGTATAATAACGTCAATGTTTAACCCTGTGGTCCTCAGTGCCGTCGGCGGCCCCCAGGAACCTGACGTTTGAGCTGTCGGAGCAGCAGCTGGCTCTGAACTGGGCTCCGCTGCAGGAGGAGGAGCTGCAGGGGAAACTGTTGGCCTACAAGGTGCAGTGGACTCTGGGAGGAGAGCCACAGGTGAGAGGTCAAAGGGTGAGTTGTCAGATCAGATGTGGGTCAGGTGGAGACTGTAGCCCTTTTCACACAGATCACGTAATAAAGCCGCTACGAAGTCTTGATCTCGTCTTTGGATTTTTACACAGCACCAAAGGATTGCGGCATCATGGCGCTCCAGTGTGTGATTTTAAGGCAGACATATGAATCGTGCATAAAAGCCTCCCACAGACTGTGAGATTTTATAAATCTTTTAAGTTTAGTGCATCCCAGGCTGTCTTTGATCGCAAGATCGTGATGACAGCCTTACACAGAACGTTGAGGCAGAATAAAGTAGTGATTTTTACACCTTATTGAGAAAATGTAAAAGGGATTTTTGACTCCTCTACATGATCATGTGCACAGGAGCCGCTGCTGTTCAAGGAGAACTGGGCTCAGCTGTCAGGAGGAGGACGCTTCTTCAACGCCTCCTTCCAGGTGTCGGCGTGCACCTCCGTGGGCTGTGGACCCTGGAGCCCCCCGGTGCTGGTGCTGCCCGCCTCAGGTAAACAAACACACCTGAGAGACGTGATGTCGCTTTGATCTGTGTTCAGTTTATCGACTGACTCTGTGATGTGGTCGACCCCTCAGTGCAGGTCCAGGCGCAGCGGAGCCACATGTGGGTCGGCCTGCTGCTCGGCCTGCTGGTGGCCACCATCGTGGGACTGCTGCTCACCATCATTGCTCACCGCCGCGGCAAAGAGACGCAGTTTGGGTACGAAAAATTCAACACACATTTACCAACAGACCTCATGTTCATTTGTTGGTTTGAGTCTGAACATCAAGTTTGATAATAAACATGTAGAAAAACACCAGACTGATACTGAGAAGTTTAAACAACTCTGTATCTGTCTGTCTGTGTTCAGTTCGGCCTTCAAGCCTCCAGGTCCTGAGAGCTCCGTCTCGTTCACGGCAGCTCGATCCTTCAACAGAAACTGTGTTGAGCTGCAGGAGTCCACATGTGAGTCTGACGATTATATTGATTTACAAACTGTCATTTTTATGCCTCTGCGCTGGCGACAGCTGTGGACGGAGGCATTATGATTTTGAGTTGTCCGTCCTTGTGAACACGATGCCTCAAGAATGCCTCAAAGGAATTTTGGTTATATTCGACACAAATGGTCACTTGGACTCAACGATGAACTGATTAGTTTTTGGTGGTATTTGGGCAGACACTGAGTTGGTGACTTGTGTGAGAGAAACTTGACTGGTGTGCGAAGGAAAACTTAGAAACATGATGGTTCTCATGGAGGTTCTGCAGTGACTCTGACGTGTTGATGTGCAGCCAAAAAATAAACATTAAAAACTAGAATTTATTCAGTAAAGTTTGAGTCAGAGTCTGAACGTCCTTCAGCGTTCTGTTTACAGGAAACACTGCTGCCTGTATTGGAGGACTCCGCCTGTATTTACCTGCTGCCTCTCAGCCAATCGGATCATCTGCCAACATTTCTTTATTGATTTTATACATTTAACAGGTTATACACACATGTAAGAACTCTCCTGATTAGAACATATGACATTATCTAAAATACTACTACTAATGATGATAAGAAGATGAAGAGGAAGAAGAAAATTCACATTAATAATAAATGCAAATAAATTAAAAGCCTTTTAGGTGAAAACTCAACAGTCATATCAGACATAAAAAAGGAGCATGAGACTAAATTACAGTAGAAATACGGTCACATATAACGGACAGAGTACAGCACATGTTCACATAATAAAATGAGTTTATGTACTTCACCTCTCAACTCCAAAGCCTCCACTACGTCCCAACTAGATCATCCATCTGATGAAACAACAACACACTGACTTCCTGTAACTCTGAATCTGATTGATAATGCTGCGTCAGGGAGACGACAAACCGGGAATCATGTTAGTGGATAAGAGCAGGACAAATTAGGTGAGTCCAGCTGGAAATATCGGCAGCAATAACAGTAGACGACACTGTTGTTCAAAGTTAAAATACTTTAACTTTTTGCTGTCCTGTGCAACAGAATTTACAGGGGGATGTTACGTAGCTTCTTCGAACAAGGCAAAAACACGGGCGATAACTGGACATTTGAGAAAAATTACACTAAATAATAAACACGAAATAATTTAATGTAATTGATTGTATTTAATTCTTTGTAAACGAAACACTGGGGCTGGACGAAATGGCTAAAAATATCATCACAATAAAAAAATTTGATATTGATATCGAAAAAATCAGTTGATATCGATAAATATCTAAAAAAAGTCAAAATCATTATTTCCTTTAAGTTTAAAGGCTGTTTTTTGCCCCTGAAAAGAAGTTGAAGATACTCCGCAGGTTACTGTGGTTTAAACTATCATTTATTGTCAGAACAAGACAAATGCTTAACAAATAGTGCAACATTTCACAACTCTGAGGTCGACTAAAAACATCAAAATAATGTAAATAAATAGACAAAGAAATGTTAATTTAGGTTAGCAGCGTGACAAACTCTTTGTACAGATGGTTTAGAACAGTGTTTCCCAACTGGTGGGTCACGGGTCCACTCTGAATGGACGCTGTAATGATTTGGTACCGTTAACAATAATGCCAGTGCTAATGTTAGCTTGCTAGCTAACTTTTGCATTAGCAAGCTAGCTAACTTGCTCCTAGCCACGGTGGCATATTTTAATCAGCATTGGCGTTGTGTCAGAACTTTGGTTTATGTGTGGGCGGAGATAGTGGTCAAATTTTGGCAGTAATGCTCCACCGTCCATTTGCAATTCGCCTTTTAAAAACAAGACAAAGAAGAAGAAGAAAAGGCGGTTAAAAAAAGCCTTCATCACTTCCAGTAAGTGCAAAAACAGCAGTGCATGATGAGACATCACCCTGTTGAAATCAGTGCACACACCTATGTGTACAAAGGGAAGTCTGCAATTTGAGACACACTCCAGGTGTATTAACAGCAATATAAAGTCTTCAGTCACTCGTGTGACGTCTGATTAATGTCCTCGAGTGATGTCACTTGAGTCAGCGTTGGCTGAAGACTACAAGTTTGAAAAGTAAAAAAATGTGGAGGTGTGGAATTACAGAGAAGTGAGACCTCTGTGTTTCTGGGTAACACAGCACAGTCTATCACATAGCTGTGCACTGTGGGTAATGTAGGCAGCAGGCTTTGACAAGGAAGAAGAATGAGTGGAATAGAAACAGACAGTATCTCTGGTTACACTGCATCAATTTAGATTCTATATTTTAAAATTGTCGATGAGGAGTCTGACAGAGTTTTGTGTGTGTGTGTGTGTGTCTCCCTCCAGTGGACAGTCTCGGTATAAACGATGACCTGAAGAACAAACTGCAGGACGTCCTGATCCCAGAGAGGCTGCTGACACTGGGTCACATGCTGGGGAAAGGTAACACAACAGCACACTCACATACACACATCCTTGTACTTCTGTCTTTGTGAGGACCCTCATTGACATAATGCATTCCCAAGCCCCTTACCCTAACTGTGATCAAAACCTAATTCTAACCTCAACCCTAAAACCAAGACCTAACCCTCAAATAGGCCTTTGAAAATGTGAGGACCGGCCAAAATGTCCTCACTTTGCAAACATGTCCTTACTCTGCTGCTAAAATATATTGTTGGTCCTCACTGTGTAGCATGTACAAGTACATGAATACACACACATACACACACTCATTTATATTATTTTATATAGTAGCAAAACAAACTAACAAACAGGTAACAATATGTTTAACTTGAGGAGTTGTTTTATCTTTGTTCTTTAAAAAAACAACAACATTTGGTATCTGATTTGACAAATTTTGGAAACTAATAACAAAAAACTGAAAAATCAAAAAATAAAATCACAGTCAATTAAAAAAAGGTTTTATTAAGGTGAGAAGATAGAAATTATTCTGCACACAAAGAGCTCAGAGCAAATTATTAAGACTTTAAAGAGACGATTTGGTGACTTGTGAATGTTTTTATAGAAACCTGTTAAAGGGCCAGCTTAGCATTAGCATTAGCTTAGCTTAGTAGCTGGATGCGTGTGGGAGCAGGAAGGAGTTTGTGTTCAGCAGCTTTTAACTACGAGACAATTCATAATGTTTTACATAAAACATGAAGGCAACAAGACGAGAAACACAAAATGATATTAAAACAGACAAAAGGATCTAAAAGGATTAAAACAAAGTAAATAAGTAATAAGTAATAATACAACTTACAGTGCAGTAAAGATATGAATCAATAGTTTAACTTTATAAAATGCAAAAGGAAAGATTTGAGCCCTGATTTAAAAAAGATCTGTGGAGCATAAAAACTGAACTTTGTTAACCCTTACTGACATCTGTGTCAGTGTGTGTGTGTGTGTGTGTGTGTGTGTGTGTGTGTGTGTGTGTTATACACAGGGGTGGCGTGGCTCAGTGTTGCTGTGTGTGTGTGTACAAAACAGAAACACACACAAAGTGCTGACACACCTTAAACTCTCTGAATGTCAGTTTGATTTAAAGCTTCACGTACAGGCCGTCTCAGTTTGAACCAGCTGTTCCTAATAAACTGGACACGTTTGGTCTATAAAGATATTGATAAATGCTCTTTATCAATTACCAGAGTCCAGAGTGACAAATGTCTTGTTGTGGTCTACCGGCAAACTCAAGAAGATTCAGTTTACTGAGATATAAAACAAAGAAAAGGAGAAAATTGTGACATTTAAGAAACTAAAACCAGAGCGATGTTTTAGATTTTCTGCTTGAAGAATGATTTTAAAATCAAATTTACCAAATCAGTCAATAGCTTTCTGTATTACTTTGATTTACTTTAATAATTTGGCTTCAGAAAGTTTCATGTCTAAAAATGAAAGCTTAAACGTACCTGATTAAACTCTGTCTGATAGAAATCAGGTTACAAGTGTTAAAGTGTGTTTACCTGTGCAGGTGAGTTCGGCTCGGTGCGTGAGGCGTTCCTGAAGACGGAGGACTCGTCTGTCCAGAAGGTGGCGGTCAAAGTGCTGAAATGTGAGTCTGACATTTCTTCTTCTTTGGTGTTTCATTGTTTTAAAAGGTGATGAAGCAGAAGAGAAGCCAAGTCTCAGCATACCGAACAAAACTGAAGTGGGCTCATTTACACTGTAAACACTGTAAACAAGTCCAAATGTCATGAAATATTTTGAAACTGAAGTGTTGAAGTGCCAGTCAGGGTGTTGTTAACATTGAAAGGAGCTGAGGTGTCACGTGAAGTGTAAAAGCCAAAAACCAAAGTGTAATCATTAAAGCATAAAAATGTTGTGTATTTAAACATGTGTAAATATGTATGTAAAAAAAAAATTACAAACTGAAAGCAGTTGAAGTCTAAGATAAAAAAACATTCAAATATTTGATTTCAAAGAGTGAGAGCAGTGGAAATGTAAACAGTAAAATCAACTCAAGCGTCAGTTGAAGTGTTGGTTGAGGTTAAAAGCAGTGGGGCTGTCACTTGATGAGTAAACACTCAAAGTAGTTGAAGTGCCTTCATTGATTTAAGAGTAAGTTAAATTAAGAGTAAGAGCAGTTTGAATATCAGTTGAACTGTAAATAGAAAAAGCAATTTGACTTTCTGTTGAAGCGTGTACACTGAAAATAGTAAGTGTCAGAGGTTAGGGCAGATTTATACTTGTGCGTCAGCTCAACGCACGTATGCTGTTGTGAGCATTTATACTTTATACACACATTAAACACAAGAATCAGTTGAAGTGTTGGTTGAGTTGTTCAGGCTGAAGGTAGTTGAAGTGTCATTGGATGAACTCTGTGTGCGTGCGTGCGTGCGTGCGTGCGTGCATGCGTGCGTGTGTGCGTGCGTGTGTGTGTGACCTCCTGCAGCTGACATCACTTCGTCAGGTGACATCGAGCAGTGTCTGAAGGAGGCGGCCTACATGAAGGACTTCCACCACCCCAACGTCATCCAGTTAATCGGTAGCACACACACACACACACACACACACACACACATCGCATTACCAGGGGTCAAAGGTCAGGTGGTTTGACTGACAGCTCTTCTCTTCCAATAGGAGTGAGTCTTCACCGACGTCCTGGTCAGCGGCTGCCGATCCCGATGGTGGTTCTTCCGTTCATGAAGCACGGAGATCTGCACACATTCCTGCTGCTGTCTCGACTCGGAGAACATCCATTTGTAAGACAAGCTCTAAAAGATCTGTTTTATTTTTAAAGTTTTAGCCTCATGAGTAACACCTCACCTGCAGAGAGAACCAGGTGTTCATCTGAGACCTTTAACTTCACTTCCTCCATGTTAACATGTTGTCTGAATGAACTGAGTATGATGTTTATTTACGTCAGTACAGCAGCAACTTGTTTAACCAGTGTACTGTACCAGCAGTCTTTTATATGGTGTTTCTTTATTACTGTTAAGCCACTTAAGTTAAACACTTCCTGCAGATGTTTCACATTAAAAGTCTTCCAGAGGCTCACTGAGAAAAGTTGTTCCTTTTAATAGTAGAATATTCATCTATGCAAATTTATTTATTTATTTTAACTAGCAACAGTAGAGCTGCAACTAATAATTGTTTTCATTTTCTTTTTCATTATTAGTAATCTGTCAACTATTTTCTTGATTAATTGATTCAGAGGTTGGTCTGTAAAAACATTTGAAAATCCAAGGTGACATCTTTAAATGTTTAGTTTGACCAACAGTCTTAAGCGGGATTTATACTTCTGCATCAAATCGACGCCGTACCTACGGCATACACCCTGCGTCAACATAGAGCCTACGTCTTACCTTATGCCATAGCCTGACATGCACCTCCCAAGAAGTGTATCTACACTTCAGGGTGACGCAGACCTCCTGTCTGTCTCTGTAAGCTGAAACCATTTCCCTCAGTGGAAACAAAGCTTTGATTTACTTTAATTTCACAGATAAGAAACAATAAATTGTGAAGACAATAAAGCCTCCACAAAAATAGCATTTTAATGGTGCGTTCCAGGCAGGCTTTTGCACTCGTACAGTGCCCTCCAAAAGTATTGGAACAGTGAGGCCAATTCCTTTATTTTTGTTGTAGACTGAAAATATTTGGGTTTGACATCAAAAGATGAATATGGGACAAGAGATCAACATTTCAGCTTTTATTTCCAGGTATTTACATCTGGATCTGATACACAACTTAGAAGATAGCACCTTTTGTTTGAACCCACCCATTTTTCATGAGAGCAAAAGTATTGGAACATGTCACTGACAGGTGTTTTGTTGCCAAGGTATCTCCCAATTACACTGATTATTCAAACAACAAATAGCACTGAATGTCTGAGCTCAGGTTCAGATTGGGTACAATAGATTTTGCCTGTGCAGACTGCATTTAGAGGTGGAACCAACATGAAAACCAGAGAGCTGTCTATGGGTGAAAAAGAAGCAATTGTGAATCTGAGAGAAGATGGACAATCAATCAGAGCCATTGCACAAACATTGGCCATAGCCAGTACAACCATTTGGAATGAAGAAGAAAGAAACCACTGGTGTACTAAGCAACAGACGTCGAACAGGTAGACCAAGGAAAACATCAGCAGTTGATGACAGAAACATTGTGAGAGCTGTAAAGAAAGACCCTAAAACAACTGTTAGTGACATCAGCAACAACCTCCAGAGGGCAGGAGTGAAGGTATCACAATCTACTGTTCGCAGAAGACTTCATGAACAAAAGTACAGAGGCTACACCAGAAGATGCAAACCACTCATTAGCAAGAAGAATAGGAAGGCCAGGCTGGAATTTGCCAAAAGGTACAGAGATGAGCCTCAAAAATTCTGGGAAAAAGTTTTATGGACTGATGAGACAAAGATTAACTTTTTCCAAAGTGACGGAAAGGCGAAAGTTTGGAGAAAGAAAGGATCTGCTCATGATCCCAAACATACAAGCTCATCTGTGAAACACGGTGGAGGTAATGTCATGGCTCGGGCTTGCATGGTTTCTTCTGGGACGGGCTCTTTCATCTTCACTGATGATGTAACACATGATGGCAGCAGCAAAATGAACTCAGAAGTCTACAGAAACATTTTGTCTGCTAATTTAAAGAAAGATGCAACCAAACTGATTGGGAGATCCTTCATCATGCAGCAAGATAACGACCCAGAACACACTGCCAAAACAACAAAGGCAAGAAGTGGAAGGTTTTAGACTGGCCAAGTCAGTCTCTAGACTTAAACCCAATAGAGCATGCATTTTACCTGCTGAAGAGGAGACTGAAGGGAGTAACCCCCCAAAACAAACAACAACTGAAAGAGGCTGCGGTGAAAGCCTGGAAAAGCATCACAAAAGAAGAATGCAAAAGTTTGGTGACGTCAGTGGGTCACAGGCTTGATGCAGTTATTGAAAGCAAAGGATTTGCAACTAAATATTAAGTCTCATTCACTTTAATCTATTTTAAGTTTATATGTTCCAATACTTTTGCTCACCTAAAAATGTTGTGTTCCATTACAAATAATGCTATCTTCTAAGTTGTGTATCAGATCCAGATGTAAATACCTGGAAATAAAAGCTGAAATGTTGATCTCTTGTCTCATATTCATCTTTTGATGTCAAACCCAAATGTTTTCAGTCTACAACAAAAGTAAACGAATTGGACTCACTGTTCCAATACTTTTGGAGGGCACTGTAAGTCACGACTTCAAGTCACGAGTTATGACTTTGTAGCGTTCCAGTAAAGTTACGGCAAACTGCCAGTTACTTCCTGTTTAACGTTGAACATGGCGAACCGTTTGTTTGTGCTTCCCCATTATTGCTATCACCAAAGGTACCTGCTCCTTGCTTATTTGAGTGAAACGGAGGAGGATAGGGTCACAGATGCTATTATAGCCTATTTTTTACATTATCTGTGTGTTTGGAAACGTATTTTGTATTGATTTATTCTTGCACTAGAAACCAGCTGTTAGAGCGGCTGCCAATAATGCGTTAACATTAGGGTTACTTTTTGTCTATTTCTCACCGAGTATCACCTGCATCAACACTGCATCCATAGGGCTGCCATTGTTGTTTAGAGGAGTAAGGTAATTGGTTTAGAGGGCTGTGTGACGTCAGAAACCGTAACTGGGAGTACATCGATCTGGTACGAGTTCATGGGTGGCAAGTTACGGGTTTGACTGCCGTTCCAGTGCACTTTCACGGGTTACAGGTTGTGAAAACACGAGTTACGGGTTGCCTGGAACGCACCATAAGTCTTGTGTGTGATTTATCCTGGCTTCATATGAGCAGAGGAAATCTCTGTTCGTTGCTAGGCTAATTTATATAATGTAAAATGCCATAGGCTTGTGCTAATAACATTAGCATGTTGTATTTGTTTGGAAAACATGTTTAGTATAAGACAGTTGTTTTGTCAGTGAACGTTGAGACTCAATTTTGTAACGTTACCTTTGTTAAATGTTGCTGTTGTCCCTGGCTTCATATGAGTAGAGGAAAAGTCCGCTAGCTGCTAGGCTAATTTATACAATGTAAAATGCCATAGGCTTGTGCTAAAAATGTTAGCATGTTGTATTTGTGGGGAAAATGTGTCCAGATAAAGACAAGTGTTTGTCTGTGAATGCTGCGAGTTATAGTGAAGCTGATTTGTGTACTTGTGTTTGAAATTGTCTCTATTAAGCCATGTTTAATGTGTGTTTAATGTGTGTTTAATGTGTGTTTGAATCAATTAAACCCTGCAGTTGACTAGTGTTTTGGAGGTGTAACTGCAGAATGACACAGACACACCAAGCTAAGTATAAATGCTCACAATGGCGTAGGCTCAGGGCCGCCCCTCCCTAAACGCAGAACACGCGCTATCCGTAGGGCCTCATCTTCCATGGGGGGCCACATTTTGCGCGAGGGGACGCATTTGCACATATGCGCAATGGATGCGCACATGCGCTACCGTGAGGCGTACGTAAAATCAGCTCAAGGAAGGAGAGAAGAGACCTGACCGCCCATGCGTCGCTGCAATGATTGACAGCACTCCACATCTGAACAATCAGAGGGGTGCGCTGGCAGGCACTTGCAGAGCTGCAGCAGGTGAAGAGTTGTCGACATGTCGTCCAAAAGAGCCTCAGGAGTATGTGCGGGGACCGGAGGGCGGACGGGCTCCACGAAGGGGGAGACCCGAGCCTCGGGGGTATGTGCAGGCCGGGAGGTCGGATGCTCCCAGAGAGGGGAGAGGGAGAAATATAGCTATATAAGATGAAAATAGAAAAGAATGTCTCTGTATTTTATTTCTGTTTTCAGTGTTTAATTAAGGTGGGAGAGGCGGAGGGCTGAGGGAGATCGGACGCCTCCAGAGAGGGGAGAGGGAGAAATATAACAAAATAAGATTAAATAGGAAAAAACTGTCTCCCTCTTTTATTTTATTTTCAGTGTTTAATCAAGGGTGGGGGATTGAGGTGGTGGAAGTTACTTTCTTTTGATGAGTAATTGATGGCTATTTGTGACTCAGATTTGTTTATTTATTTATTTCAGTTTGAAGTTATTTTTATTTAATATTTATTTATTTTAATTTTTTATTTTATTTGACTCATACAGCCAAACTACTGTATCTACAGTACATTTGTTATTGCCAATAAAGGTTGTCAAGTTGTTGTACGGTCATTTTCTACCTATGGTACATTTGGGATGGGGGCCTCCAAATAAAATTTCACTTAGGGCCCCAATTTGGTCAGGGGCAGCCCTGCATAGGCTATGGCGTAGGGTCTGCCACACAAGTATAAATCCCACTATAAACTCAAAAGTATTCAGTTACTGAGATTAATGACAAAGAAAGGCAGCAAATCGTGAGATTTAAGAAGCTAAAACTAGGATGAAGTTTGATTTTATGGTTGAAAAGTGACTTAAAATTAATCTGAGCGAATATATTAGACTCTCAGAAGACTTGTCTCTCTGTGTCCCTTCACCAGGACCTGTCTCTGCAGACGCTGCTGCAGTTCATGTTGGACATCTCTCGGGGGATGGAGTACCTGAGCAGCAGGAGCATCATCCACAGAGACCTCGCTGCCCGAAACTGCATGTGAGTCAGTCCACCAATCAGCTCGCAGAAACATTACAAATATTAAAAACACCTGAACGGTGTCTCTCAGGCCCCGCCCCCTCATTTACATACAGATAAAAACTAGTTTTCATTTCTTTAATCATGAGTTTCAATTTGAATATTTCTATTTTTTTTTCTCTGAATTTTCTCAAACTTCAGCTTCTCAGTTCAGTTATTTTTGTATTAACCAATAAAAACACAAATAAATAAAAACAGAGATTTTTCTAATGACATTAAAAACCTCTGATGGGCTCCTGAAGGCATCTCAGCGACAAAATGAAATAAAATAGCGACAATAAAAGACAATAAAAACTTTGATTTTTCAAACTTTTATTAACTTGATTTTAAATGTAAAGGTTTAATTTCAGCAGTGTTTTTGTTTAACTCTTTATGTTCTTCTTGAATGCGTGTGTGTTCCAGGCTGAACGAGAACATGACGGTGTGTGTGGCGGATTTCGGCCTCTCTAAGAAGATCTACAGTGGAGATTATTACCGACAGGGCTCCGTCTCTAAACTTCCTGTCAAGTGGATCGCTCTGGAGAGTCTCGCCGACAATGTGTACACCACACAGAGCGACGTGGTACTGACACACACACACACACACACTTTATGTAATACACTTGTAAATACAACATGCTGTTCTATTTTTGTTTTTTTGGTTTTGATGACTCGCTGAGTTTTCTGGCTCGTTTGAACTTTAGTGGACGATGTAAAGAAGCAGAGCGTCTCTTCAGCTGATGTAGAGACAGAGTGTTTCCTGTGACGATCCTAAAACTCCAGCTGAAGCAGACAAACTACAGTCACTCAGTTCCTGTTGTTACATCACCTGTCTTCACTTCACACTGTATCTTCACCTCTCAACACAGGACAGCTGAATCTTTACATACGATTTGTCTCTGATTGTGTGTGTGTGTGTGTGTCTCAGTGGGCGTTTGGTGTGACGATGTGGGAGATCATGACCCGAGGTCAGACTCCATACCCCGGTGTGGAGAACTCTGAGATCTATGAGTTTCTGATCAAAGGAGAGCGACTGAAGAAACCTCCAGACTGCAGAGATGACATGTGAGTATATTTACACACACACACTTCTCACTGCGTCACATTTGAACATCATCCACTGTGCAGGGCTTTTCACCCCTCAGCTCTGCCTGCCAGTCACAGTCTGTTTGATGTCAAAGTGAGGGTCGTGGTCGTGGTTGAGGTGGTCGTGAGATTTATATACAGCCTGAGAGGAAACGCTGCCTGGAAGGCGTGACTCAGGGCTTAAACACCCAGAGGACATTTCTGCACTGAATCATTACAGCAGCTGAGACAGAATAAGAGTCTCTGTTAGAAAATGTTGTGTGAATAAAGTTTTAATTGTAGAAAGAAAAAAAGTCATGAGAATAAAAGAGGAAGTGAACTCATGACATCATCAGGTGACATAATTTCAGTGATAATTCTATGCTTACACACCCGTCAGCTGACTGTACTACTGTGATAGAGTACCACTACTGTAACTGATAATACTCCTTTTTTCCAATTAAAATTACAACTTTATCCTAATATACAGCTTGTTTTCATGATATTACAACTTTGAACTTTTATATTTATATATTTGTTTTACTTTATTTTTGAACATTTTTCACATTCGAAGGACAGTAGGCTAGAATTAAAAAAAGAAGAAAATTCACTTGTATAATTATTTCTTTATCCTTCTAACATTTGACTTTTTCACCTCAAAATATTTAAACTATTCTTGCTAATCTCAGATATTTGACCCTCCCATCAGCAGATTGTTCAATAGAAGTTCATTCATTCATTCATTCATCTTCTAACCGCTTCATCCTCTTGAGGGTCGCGGGGGGGCTGGAGCCTATCCCAGCTGACATCGGCGAGAGGCAGGGTACACCCTGGACAGGTCGCCAGACTATCGCAGGGCTGACACATAGAGACAAACAACCATTCACGCTCACGGACAATTTAGAGTCACCAATTAACCTAGTCCCCAATCTGCATGTCTTTGGACTGTGGGAGGAAGCTGGAGTACCCGGAGAGAACCCACGCTGACACGGGGAGAACATGCAAACTCCACACAGAAGGGCTCCCACACCCGGGATCGAACCGGCAACCCTCTTGCTGTGAGGCGAGAGTGCTAACCACCACACCACCGTGCCGCCCCTTCAATAGAAGTTATTTATTGTAAATTTTAATTATGTATTAAAACCATGAACAACAGGTTGGAGTCCGGCTTGTTGTTTACCGAGATGAGTACTTCTAATGAAAGTCAGTGTCTCATATATCATAGTTTTCATGTTGTATGATGTTATAATATTTCTGTTAATGCTAAATCACTTTTATTTAGAGTTGTGTACCATTTCACATTTCAGTTTTGAAAAATAAGTCCGAACTCCTTAATGTTAGCATTATTTATTCAGAGCATTTCACACCACACAAAAAAAAACTCCTTCTCACCTTCCAAACTCATCCCTTCAGCCTGTCAGTCCGTCTCCAGGGCATAGTGTGAGACGCTCTGGTGTGTCTCAGAGAAGTGCTGTCAGTGTTGAGTTTTGAAAAGTGTAACAACACGTGTCATCGTTATGACTCTGACTTTCTCTCTACACTCACACAGATGAGCTCTCATGCACCAAAATTTGGCTCCAACTGATACGTGAATCTGTTCTTGGTAGCACTGACAAAATTTAAAGTAGTCCTGGAAAAAAAACCTTTTTTTCATAGCCTCTTTGTTTTCAACATCCCTGAAAGCTCTACAGTGTTTGAGAATGAGTTTGATAATTAATTATTAGTTTTATCATCACATGATGTTCATTTAAAGACGCCCTTTTATGAACAGGAACCAGGCCACCGAATGCTGCTCAGGCTTGCAGGCAATTTTTCCCAGTGGCCACTCACGGAATTACAACAACAAAAAACAAACAAACCACACAGCATTTTCTCCATAGACCTCCATTATAAGAGAGACGTCTGTAAAACTGTTGACAGGACACCTCGAATTGCAAATAAGGTCAATTATGAATGTCTGTTATGAATTTTTGATCAATGATGGTTTTTTATTTGTAAAACTTTAATCGAGTTGAGAAAAGCGATTTAAATCTTTGATGCCATCGCAACGTCAAGTCTTTAAACCAAGTGCATACCGTGTAAGTAAACCCGGAAGCTAGAAACAAGCAAGCAACTTTATTGGAGTAAAGAGGCGCCATCTTGTATTCTAAAATCTAGTTAATATTCATATATGACACCAATCACCTGACGTTGTCTTCTTCTTCTGTGTCAGTTATGAGATCATGCACAGCTGCTGGAGTCCCGTCCCCAAATGTCGTCCCAGTTTTCAACATCTGGTCATCCAGCTGGAGGCGCTGTGGCTCAGCCTGTCCCCCACCCCCCCGCTGAAGGAGCCTCTGCTCTACGTCAACCTGGAGGGGGACGACGGGGAGCCAGGTGGAGGAGGGGCGGTCGGGGTCAGGGCCCTGGGGCCGGAGGAGGCTACAGCGACAGCTGCAGCCGGGCCCACAAGCTGGAGCGTCCCTTGGCAGCGCAAGGCGGAGGACGAGGAGAAGGACTGGCTGATGGTGGGGTCAGGGGCGGCGCTCGCCATCGGAGGAGACTACAGGTACATCATCGGCCCCTGTGGGGCCCCCGAGGAGGAGGAGGAGGAGGAGGAGGAAGGTGTGGGCGGAGGAGGAAGGAGGGGGGAGTCGATGGACACGTTACAGGAAGAGGTCAGAGATGAAGAGGATGATGTGGTCATTAATGTCTGACCAATCACAGCACTCCTCCTCTCACCTGATAGGACATCTAACTGAGCTCATTAGTCAGCTGATCAGAGAGGGACGCTCACTTTATGGCACGGAGCAGCAGCAGGCGGGTGGAGACTGATGAAGGTACAAACTGTCACTCATCACAATCAGTACCTGGAATACACACCAATACTCTGGTACTCTGATTACCGCTGATACTCTGATTACAGCTGATACTCCAAGTACTTCTTTAGGTCAGTCTCATCTTTCCTTTGAGATGTCTTTTCAAAGGAATACTGTAACATTGTGGTAACTGTACTAATATATACTGAAAGTGAATTATGTCACTGTGACGTGTTAGCGTAGCTTAGCACAAAGACTGGAAGCAGGGGGAAACTGTTAGCCTCTGTCAGAGCTAATAAATCTTATAAAGCAGATATTTAACCCCTCACTGACCGTCTGGATGCAGCCGGCTGTGTGTTAAATGCTCAGTCTGAAGGTGGATCACTCACTGAGCTTCACTATGTGGACAAAAGTATCTGGACGCTCACTTTATAGATGAGCCCCACATGAGTTTAAAATCTCTTCCTCTTACATTAACTCGCTTTTTTGTCATATCATTCCTTTATTGAAATGCAGACACAAAGTAGCAGAAATATAGATAGAAAACAAACAGCTGTCAGAAGGAGATGTGTACATACCGATCAGAATTATATAATTAATCAAGCCGGCTGGAGGTGGCATGTAGTTACCATGGAGACGACTGAAACCTCACTAATTTATGTGGAATGTCGCTCATCAAAAGTGTCGAGCGTCTTGCTGTGAATCAGCCTCACAGCAGAGGAGTTGAGTCTGTAATATATTTTAAAATGTAAATGTATCTGTATTAATATGTGACTGTTTCCAGTCTGACACTGAGGTCACTGATGGAGGTCAAACCCGTCAGATGTCTCCACAATTTGACCGCACAGAGATCATAAATTAATTTGGTCTATAGTGCAAGTTTAGCTGAAGCTGTTTGACGTGCTGGGACTTTGAAATTGTCGACTAAACAAAGTTTGGCTCCAGACACAGTGTTTAAATGTTTGTTGTTAATACTGTGTTCCATTAAAGCACATTATAAACTGAAATGATGGGCCCTGAAGGCATCATCTGCATTATTATCTGATCATACTGACAGGAAGTGAAGGGGCCACTGAGGTAGACTATTTGTTTTTGTCTGGCACAGATTCTGGTCTTCTTCCCCACATTCCCATGTGCCTATTATTTCATACTTGGGTCACCTGATATTTCTTGTTGATTGTGAGCAGTGTGAGTGTTTCTGTTTTATTGACGTCAGGAGTTGAGGGGATTTGTGACCTTTTCACAGACAAATAACTTGACAGTATTTTTTTTTTCATACAACTTTATTCAAATTTCTGATCAGCAGCTTTAGTCAGGTTTCACGTCTGTACGTCAAACTTATGTATTTTCCATCCTGGACTCTATTTTCTCATGTTTGTGTGTCAAAGTGACTAATGAGAACAACTGTTTTTGAAACTGGTCCAGTACTGAGAGAGCACAGCATGGTCATGTTCACACTGTTAGTGTATGTCCACTAAAAGTGCTTTTGTCACTGACAGGCTCAGATTGTTATTTTAGTGTCTGACAACATTGTGGAAAGGATCCCTACAGAGATAGAGCTTTGTGTTAAAGAGTAAGATCCTTTTTGTTTAACCAGAAACAGCAATGAAATCACCAAACCGACCAGACTCCATTTAAATTAACTGTAATTTTAGCATGTATAGTGGCAGCATGTTTTCACATGTAACTGGGTGAATTACGGGTTAATTTAAGCCAAACAAGAGTTGGTGATTAATGGAACAGTGAAAAGATGGACCAAGACTGTTTTGTGAGTTCTATTTAGATTCTGTCAACTTTGAATGAAGTGTCTTTTATGATGCTAAAATTCCTCTTTGTTTAAATGGAGTCTGGTGGGTTTGGTGATGGTGATTTTGGGGCTGTTTCTGGTTAAACTTAAAGCATCTTACTCCTTAACAAAAAGGTTTATCTCTGTAGGGATCCTTTCCATAATGTTTTCAGACACTTAAAATCACAATCTGATCCTGTCAGTGACAAAAACACTTTCAGAAGAAGTACACTGACAGTGTGAACATGACCTAAGTGGTTACTTTGCAGCTTGTTACACAGCTTCAGCGCTCACTCTTTATACTAGACCAGTTTCATAACTGTTGATCCCATCAGTCACAGAAACATAAGAAAAAAAGAATCCAGGTTAAAAAAATACAGAAGTTATCCTTTTGTTAGTGAAGCAGGTTAGAATTATAGTCTGAATCACAGCATTCCTGATGGTTTTCTGTAATTTACTGATGAATCAACTGAAAATTAATCTGCTACTATTTGATAAACAATTAATCATTCAAGTGAATGTTTTAAATTTGCTGACTGCAGCTTCTCTGCTATAAAAATGAGCTTTTCTTTGTCTTACATTAGGCTACATTGAAAATCAGTAACTTGCCCTCAGATCAAAACATGTGAACATGCTGAAATTTGACATTTTCCCTTTAATTGAAGGTTTAAAGTGAGATTATGTAACTTTTGCTGACTGACAGCGACTGTATTGGTCATGAGTGATGATTACATGTCACGGTAACAAAAGTCAAACAGACTCAATTACAACATACATCTGTCTAACATTAGCTAACATTGGCCACATAAGCTGCTGGTCATACCAGACTAGGGATGTCAGTTTTGGTTGATTTTGCTTTCAACAGCCCGACATCCATTAACTGGTAACTAACAGGTCAATTTATTAAGAAAAGAAATGCAAAATGATGTGAAATACAGGAGGCCTTTATTTTAGCTTGGCGCACCATTGACTCAGTGAGCATTAGCGTCGCATTTCAAACCTTTTCGCACTGGTGAAATTTTTAATTTTTGTAATGTATGTCTTGCCTTTTATTATATTTTCTGTTAGCTTTGCTGACAGACAGCAGGCCAGTCACATTAACACATGGAACCATAGTGCCCACTGCCCACCCTCCGGTCTCCACTGGTTGGCTAATGTTAGCCTTGGTTGCTCTGCATTAAGCAGCAGCCATGTTGGGCGGGAGCTAGCTAGTGGAGCTACTTGTTGGGGGATTATGGAAACATGGTGGTCACCCTCTGCTCTCACCCAGGTCACCCCGTTGAGTAAACAGCTTCATTTTGAGCTGCAAAACAACTTAAGCATGGCTAACTATGTTAGAGGATATTTTGAGTGTCTAACAGCGTTAGAATTTCATGTTGTGTGGATATTAGCATGATGTTTTACAGATATTTGGGGTTTTGTTCTCATACATTATAACTAAATGTTGTTACTCTATGTATAGATGATGTTGGCATGAAGTGCTTAGAAGACGTTGGGTCATGGTTACCAAACAACACAACTTAAAACCAACAAAATATTAATGTCATCTGTCGTCAGTATTCCACATCACATTAACATTGGCATTAGATGTTTTGAAGTTGAATTTTGGTCACCTGATGTCACAACCTAAATTCAAATCATCATCAAATGATGTTGGTGACCAGCTGGAATTGCAGCCATATAATAATATAGTTCCTTCAGTTTATCTTAAATTAAAACTAAGTTTTAAGGCCTTAATTATTTGAGTTTATTTTGTGTTAATATGGTGCATTTCAGTAAATACATATTTGTTTAATAAATACACAGTGTACAGAGGGTGGGTGTGATCGGGGGGGTCTTTGGGGGCCCATGGCACATTGTTGTCCCGGGGCCCCAGCAGTGGTTTAATCCGGCCCTGCTGTATATAATGTTGTGTATTTGAATTCTGCTGCTCTACTTGTACATTTCCAGACTGTCTAACATCAAAATGAAGCTGTTAATAAGATTTTAATTACTTGAAGCATTTCATGGGAACACTGTAAAAACTGCACTAGACACGTTCTCCTTTAGAATACCACTAAACCAGATGTTGTATATTTGAGTCAGATGTACTATAAAGATGTAATTATGTATTTTAGAAATCTGGGATGTTTTATTGATCCTGGGCGTGAAGTTAACCGGTTCATATGTTGCTGGTGTCTGATGTTAATTTCCTGCCCTGATGTTTGAATTTAACTTTCTCTTGACGTGTCTGTCTGCACCACTCGTGTCGGAATATCAAGGGACTGACTGTATGTTTTAATGTATCTCATGTTTTGTATGTTGATGTATAAAACCCTCGTAGAGGTCAAACCCAGGGGCTGATGTCACGTCCTTACCTGTCTGTCTACCACTGACTTCAGATCTGTACAGAGAGCACATGTGAGACTCTTTTGACAAAGGAATAAAGTGTTATTTGCATCACATTGATTTCTCTTTGGTTCCATATTGTTACCAGCAGCTTTAATCCACTGCAGAGAAGCACGGTCAGCTGATGAGCCGTCACCTGGAAAATAATACACCAGTCACTACTGGAGACGGACACATTACAAAGACATTAACAACAGGGCAGAGCGTCAGACATTACAAACAAAAAGGTATAAAGAGTTATATAAGTTTCCTGACAGACTGCAAATTAAAGGTCCAGTGTGTAACATTAAGGGGGATATACTGGTGGAGATGGAATAAAATACAGCTCTAGATCCGGACATTTGCATTTTCACGTTGACCACTGTAGTTAAAAGCTCGTGTCCAACATGCCAAACAGCACTGGAGAAACACTGACTTTTAACGTGAAACTGCGTCTTTCAGTGTTTTACCCGTTTAAGCCACCTGGTCTGTTTGAGTTGGACAGGAAGAGACCTCAAATGATAATTTGGCTCCCAATAGAAACCTCCTAAATGTCTAATTCTTAGGTTATCAGGGAAACAAGCTCCAGCCCCTGCTGTGTCAAACAGCATCGGAGAAACACAGATTTTATGATGTGAAACTGCTTTATTCAGTGTTTTTTTTTACCGCTTTTAATCATGTAATCTGTTTGTTTTGGAGAAGAAGAGACCTCTGAGGATAACTCAGCTCCCGTTAAAAACCTCGTGAACAAGTAACATTGAAGGAATTCTAACCAGTAGAAGTTTCAGCTGGTTGACATCTGCAATCCTCACTGATAGGTGCCACCAAGTCTCCCTAAATCCTACACACTAGTCCTTTAAATGTGATCCTGTCATGACAAACTACAAGGAATGTAACCTGAGCTTCAGTCAAGTAAAAACTGATCAATATGATCAAATCACATCAGTCTACTATTGATTATGAATCGTTCCCTTGAGTTAAAGCAGCACTACAAATATGTAAAAATGTCTGCAGCTGAGATTTATTTAGGTAAAAGTACAGAGGAACTGTCTGTAAAATGTACTTTAAGTACAAAAAGTAAAACAACAGTTATTTCTCCTATAAGCTGACTGTTAATACTAACATGTTACTGTAGTAACTGTTGAAGGTGGAGCTGATTTTATGTGCTGTTGAGAACTTTAATCAGTAACACTGCATGTGCATGATTAGTCGGTTACACGTTGCTAACCTCACTAAAGAAATGAGTCTGTTAAACTTATTATAATTAAGTTACTATTTGATGCAGTTGTGTTCACCAAATGAAAATACTGTTGTAATAATCAGGCAGTTTTCCCAAAGATTTATTTTCCTATAAAATGTTGCTTTCAATATAACGTTTGCCAACTTATATTTAGTGAGTTGTCGTTATGTTTTTTTTAGGATTATGTGTTCATAATGCTCGATACAAGGTGCAACATGCTTCAGCGCCATTAAAATACGATTTGGATATTAAAAAATGTGATTAAATTCCTCTCATGAAAACATATTGTTTTTTTTTCCCCTGGACATAGTTTAACCTTCTCGATTAATCTGTGCTCAATTTTTAACCGTTATTTGTGTGTTTTCTTATCTTTCTAATCAACTTATGTAAGTTTAAATTTCTGTTTATTTGTCAGTGAAATTAGTCGTTGGGAACATATCTAGCAACAATAAACACATTTTGAACATGTTCTCTGGTAAAATATTTTCTATACAGTAAGTAAAGCTGACAGATAAATACAGTGGAGCAAAAAGGAAAAACATTTCTCTCTGAAATGTAGAGTGCAGCTATAAAGTAGCATAAAATGGAAATACTCATGCACCACAAAATTTTACTTTAGTGCAGTACTTAAGTACTGTTTCTACAACTACAACCTATTTATTTATACTGCCATTAGAATCTGAATCACAGACTTGTAATTGAATCGTTTTTATCTTGTTATATAATTCATTATAAACCCACACATTCACATGTAAGATGAATGAAACTGGATAAAACGCTCCTGCTGCTTACAGCCCATTTGTTTGTCAACATCATTCGTGTTTACTTGTTGTTCTTTTCCTGCTGAATTCCGGAGAAAAAACTGGGTCAACTCGACATGTCGTCCTACAAAGAGCTCTTTCTCCTCAGTCAAGATGGAGCCGAGAAACACTCCCACCAGTCTCAGCAGCCCTCCATGTTACACTGAAGACAGCTCTTAACGAGTCCTGCTGCCCATAAGGCGAATTAATTCATTAATGCGTCACAAAATAAGCGTTTTATCTTTATCAAAGGCCCTGACGAAAAATAGTGATTGGCGAATTTAGCTTGTGTAAGTTAAAGAATACTGACTAGACTATAAAACAAACAAACACACACACACACACACACACACACACACACACACACACACACACATGTGAGTTATGAGCTCAAGTGGATTTATTAGTTATATCGTTTTATGCTCGACCTGATCAGGACGGTCCAGTGTTTGATCTAACGTTAGAACCGCATCACACTGTGATAAGCGGACAGTTACCTGGCTAACCGCAACCTGGCTAACTGCCTGGCTCTCCACAGCACAGGAAAACCACAGCTGTTAGCCGCGTGTTAGCCTGGAAGCTAACCTAGCAACAGCAGCAGCTCGTTTTATATTCACCTCCATCTGCACTGGACTGAAAATCACGTAAGATGTTAGAGATGATAAATAATAAACAAAGAACGCCGCCATGTTAACGTTCAATAACTTCTACGCAGGGCGCATGCGCCTTATTCCGCGCCCTTGCGGCACAGACGTGCACGCGCGTGGTAAATTTAAACAGAACGGAGGTTTAACGGTCGAATCTGACTTTAGTCTGAACTGTTACACATCAGTATGACCTCAAAATGGCGGCTGTTACTAAATGAAAATGATAAATTCTCCTCTTTAGTGGCGACGAACGTTAAATTTCAACTGTTAACGTAATAAAGTAATTATTCACTGACTATATACAGTCCGTATTAAATTAAATCATGTCTGCTGACTCTTACGATCGACCTCTATCCGGTCAGCGGTTCGGTTCACTGCTGGGCTCAATAAATGTTCGGTTACTGAAACTACAGCCAGCAGCTCCATCATGGCTGAAACCCTTTGTTTGTTACAGGCGGGGAACCTTTGAGTGTTTACCCGAGGCGGAGCGTGGATATCCGGCCATTTACCCAACACAGAATACCACATTTAAACGCATCGCTTCCCTGCATGAGTCCACTTTAGAAGTTAGGTGAAATAAGGCCGACATTTTCACGCAGTAGTCCGCTGTTTCTATGAGCTTCTCGCTCGGTGAAACCATCATGGTGTCCGCTGCTGTGCTGTCACTAAACAAGTGACCGAACATGAGCAGTGAAACACGGCAACCTGAATCTCACAAGCAAAACTGTCATGAACTCTTTCACGTTGAGTCCATGTTGTGAAGCGACACCATCAATTACTGTCCTGACAAACAAGAAGCGACGGCAAGAAGCGATTTACGTGTACAAGTTAAGTTAACCATTTCTTCGCCATGTTGGAGGAAGACTGCAGAATGTGTCTATGTAAACCCACCCTGATCTTTAATCAATCCCATCGATCACCAGTTAAATCTCCATTGGCTCCACATGATTCGTGTATCTGACTGTAGTCTGGCTCGTTTCAAGAGAATAGTCCCTATATTATGATCATAGAGCTCCGGATGTTTTACCGGACACTCATCCACCAGCCTCGCAGGTTTGAGTCCATCAAATTCGGTTTAGATTCAGTTAAATCCCAGAGAGACGAAAACTGGAGACCAGCCATCCGTCCGTCCTCCTGTCTGTCTGATCTATCATGGCGTCTGTCCCCAGCTTCCAGGCGGTTTTAAATACTCCATTAAACAGTCCAACAGGTAGATGCAAACGTACACAACAGAGCGCACCGTCCCGCTGCTCTTCAGATACTCCCCTGCAGATACCGGACGTTAGGTTCTCCGGTGACGGTGCTGAGAGCAACCGGGGCGAGTTTTGAACCAGGTGGCGGCAGCAAGATGGCGTCGGAGGCTGCGCAGTACTGTAGAAGACGAAGACGGGGCGATGACGTCTACGTGCAAAGACACCGCATGCTTTCACCCCCACAGTTAGGAAAAAATCCACGATGTCGACGGGGTCTGTACGACGGAAAACAGACGATAACGCACGGATTAATGTTACACCGTCGAAATACTTGATGTGTTCGCCCACGCAGAAGGTAATCCGTGTGCCGTGACCGGAGCACATGGTCTCAGAGGGTGCACTCAGACCGACCGGGAGGTTTAGCAAAGTGTTGAGTGGGAAGCCATTACTGTGCTCAGCATCAGGCCTGCTGCTGCTAGCTAGCTACAGCCTCTTTACAGACCATATTTAATCTGCTGCGGCCAAAGATACATTTTTAGAGGTGAAACTAATCCGAGATGGTTATTTACTGTAACTAGACCAATTTTCCCGAACTGAACCGAACCAGTAAGATGTTGTTTATGTGGTTTAGTTAGCATGCCGCTGGTCAATGTAACATTGTTTTTTATTATTGGGGGATAATAGTTCTTAGTCAACATGTTGAAGTTGCAGATTTGGGTCATGGGACTAACAGACTCCCATTGGACTGGTTGGAAATAGTTTGGTGTGTTGTGGTGATAATCAGGTTGCCCCCTTTGGGAATTTACTCACTGCTGCATGATAATTGGTCTTGAAAAGGTGACAGCTAGTAAAACAAAACAACTAATGAACAATGCACATTTTAAACTGAAAAGGACATGGTGACTGTTGAACTGTGAGGTTATAGCAGTGGGCAGGTAGCGACTTGTTGCGTTTGTTAGCTCCACAAAAAATTATGGGGTTTGCAATTTACTAAAAAAAAAAGACAATAGCGAGAAACTACAGTATGTGTATTCATTGTAACAAACATGTCAACCAATGCAACCGTGTAGCTCATTGGTGTGTTTTTAACAATGGAGGAGGAAATAATATCAGACTGTAGATACACACGCTAAAGCTGTTAGTAGATACATATAGTGTTGATTTGACTGGTAAATGTACCCAAAGTTTTGTGTTTTGTGTAGCCAGCAGCAAAATATCCAAATGAAACACTGTAGTTAACAGGATTGTGACACGTGGTAGTGAGTAGCACAAAGCGTTGGGAATTTAGCACACAGAAGCTGCGTTAGAGAACAAGTAGGCTACTAATAGATGGAGACACATTCTGTTCATAGTGTATGCCACGCCCCCACAGACCACGCCCACCACTAGCACAAAACAACCCCACCAATGTGATGGCTATCTATACCTTGATGAGGAATCAATTAGGAGACCAAATGTAGCAATAATCCACTTCATAATTCATAATACACGAACACATGATTCACTTTATAAGTAATGAGACGTAACCTTTCCCATTACCCTAACCTAACCTTAACTGCCTCTCTTTTAAAGTAATACTCAATAGCTAACTGTAGCTAGTCACTAACTTAGCATTAGCATAAGTTACGAGATGCAGCCTTCTCAATACCCTTACCCTCACCTTAACCACCTCTCTTTTAACACAATACTTTCATTCATTCATTCATTCATTCATCTTCTAACTGCTTCATCCTCTTGAGGGTCGCGGGGGGGCTGGAGCCTATCCCAGCTGACATCGGGCGAGAGGCAGGGTACACCCTGGACAGGTCGCCAGACTATCGCAGGGCTAACACAATACTTTATAGCTAGCTAATTGCTAACTTAGCAGTTTCGTCAGGACTTTAGTTCCGTGCCAAGAGCGAAGGGGGCTGATTGTAGACTGGTGTGTAGGTTTTGGTAGATGAGTCATGTAGCTGGGTCCAGCTGCAGTTATACTTACTCAAATAGACAAGGTGGTGGAGTTTATGTCTTATCCAGCTTGACAACATGGTGGGATTGTAAACATTTGCTACACTATCAACTGCTGTAACCGCTCTTTCGACCACCTTGGAAACAGATCGCTAGTGGAGCAGTCTTTCAGCTTTCCAGCTGGAAGCACAACTGTGGGACTCATGTTGCACAAAACCTAAGACATTGATAGCACTGACGATAGCTAACGTTAATCGCCACTATGGCAACTAGTCATAGTCATAAACAATGTAGAAAGAACAGCAGCAACAGCAACAGCAACAGCGTCGCCAGTTCTGCTTTGGCCAGAAAGCTCACTTAGTAAGGAACTTCAAGTTAATCAAAATGTTGTCTAAGTGGAAAACAAGCTGTAATGACTAAATGTGATGCAGTGTTGGCCTTGGAAAAAGTTTTTTTTTTTTTTTTTCTTGAGTGACAACATAGAGATATGTGTGTGTTTGTTGAGTGGTGATTACCTAACAGGTAATTGCTGGATGTTAATTGCTTATCAAATCCAAAGACTGTTAGAGATGGACGACACGTCTTTACTTCCTCCCACTGTGCAACAATGAAGTCAAAACATCTTGCATACGGCTGCTGCGATTTTGCGCTGGTAACATCATTTGGAGCCAGGGTCTGCGCAGTGGCGATCTCTGTGGTCTTGGCTTCCTGCCCGTTCACCCATCAAACCAGTCATGAGCAGAGCCATTGATTGCAAGTGCACCAAACGTGGATCACGTTTATGACCTGTACAGCAGCCAGCCACCAGGGAGCAATTGAGATGTTTTGGCTTCATAGATAAAGACAACATAGATTTTGATTTATAATTCAGTGCCAGATTCATCAGTGATATATCAGTTCACATTAGCTGTTTTTACACAGTTAGTGTGCTATAGGGCCACTACCACCATGCCTGTCCGCAGCTGTTTATAAACAATAACAATGGTAGTAACACGACAATAACAATTATTGACCAACTGTTATATGACTGATCTCGTCCTCTGCTCAGAGGGTAAGCAGCTCCCAAAGCTCATTGTTTTCCCAATTTGTGGACATTTTCAGCTGCTGTTCTTCCTCTTGGAGTTAGCTGCTAACTGCTATAAACTACTTTATAAATCTCCCACATTGGGTTGTACACATGTTGTCAAAACATCACAACTGTGCCACCCATGATGCTGTCCTGCTGGCTGTCCTAATACGTACATTGTTTCTGTGCTGTTACTACCTCATGTCGCGGCTTAAAGGCGAGACAACTCTGTCCCCTCCTTTCCACGTTGTACCTTATACAGAATGGTGTGGCAGCATAACAGCGCAATACCATGGAGAAGCAGTGTAAAAGGGACTTTAGTCTCATTACTTAAAAGAAGACTACTGCTATGCAATCAGTAGACAAAGTAATCGTGTTTACGTTCTTTCATGGTTTTGCTATATGTTAAAAGCAGCAGATTATTGATTATTTCTTCAAGTAGCTTGGATTTTTTTCCTTTTCAGTCTTTACAATTGTTACTGTCATCAGAAACTTTATGGAGAAAACAAAGGCTGATCAAGCTGACCAATCACAGTTTGTATTGTCTTCATGTAGCATCTCTCTGCCATAGCCCGGACAAGTTAGCTCTTTGAGGAGACACATATCATCTACAGTTTGCTTAAGTGGCTACTCGTATGGTCTCTTGCTACACCATAACTCTCACACTAACAACTACAAATCCCTTTTAAGGACTCTGAATATGTTAAAACTGATTTCACAACTGAGATCCGCATACCAAACGGAGGAACAAACACAGTATATCAACCAAATACTATTGATAATGTAGCCCTATAATATGGCTATGGCCTTCTGTTGCTCTGTGTTGAAGAACTTTGTGGTTATCATTATCAGAAACGGATCAAAGCAAGGTTCCTGCAGACAAAACACTACGGCTGTAGTCAACCAAAGAAAATCTTGGTCGACTGAAGTTGTACATAATCTTCAACTAACCTGTTAGTCGTGGGGGGAAAAAAATCTGCACGTTATTTTCACTTCTGTAGTGGTGTGTCTGTGTCACTCTGCAGTTACACCTCCAAAACGCTAGTTAGCGGTGGAGGACTGTGTTAAGTGCTATAAAGTTTAATTGATTCAAAACACACATTAAATATGGCTTAATAGAGACAATGTCAAACTCAAGTATGCAAATTGGCTTCACTACAAATCGCAGAATTGACAGACAAACACTTGTCTTTATCTGGACACATTTCCCCCACCAATACAATATGCTAACATTATTAGCACAAGTCTATGGCATTTTACATTGTATAAATTAGCCTAGTGGCTAGCGGTCTTTCGCACTTCTCATATAAAACCAAGGACGGCAGCAAAATTTAATAAAGGTAACGGCACACTATTTGGCTCCATTACAACTCACAAGGTTCACTGCCAAAACAACTGTCTTATACTAAACATGTTTTCCAAGCAAATATGCTAATGTTCCTAGTGCCAGCCTATGACATTTTACATTGTATAAATTAGCCTGGCGGCGAGCGGAGATTTCCTCTGTTCATATGAAGCCAGGATAAATCCCGAAGTATAAATCCTGAAATGATAGATCACACACGAGACTTAAAATGCTATTTTAGTGGAGGCTTTACTGTCTTCACAATTTGTTGTTTCTTATCTGTGAACCAAAAGTACAAGCTTTGTTTCCACTGAGGGAAATGGTGTCAGTATACAATACAGAAACAGACAGGAGGTCTGCGTCACCGCGACGCTGAGCGTAGGGTGGGCGAGTTCAATGTTGTGTAAACAAAGGGGGTGTTTTCACATTTTCACAGGTAACTTAGCCTGTCCCTCCTGCCAGCACTTTTCTCCTTATGAAAGTAACGGCGATTATTCAACCAATGAGAATGTGGTCGGATGAGAGCATATCGACCAAATAATCGACCAGCCCTACAAAACACCACAAAAATAAGCACTATAAGAATAAAAACGTGACATTTTTGTCTTGCGTTTGTTGTTTTGATGGCATGCACAATGCCAAATTAATAAACTTTATTGTTTTTGTTTTTCAGGATGCTGTCTTGAACCATCGTACATATGTATAAAAAGCAGGACCCTCCTGCCCTTTAGATGTCTGGGGCCTGTTCATGGCTTCTAAGAAGAAGCAGAAAGGAATGGTGTTCCATCAGGAAGGGGCTACCACCCCTGCAGCGGCACTGGCCGCAGACCATCCAACGGCCCGCTTTGTTGTTTCTAAACCAGGGAAGGCAAGTGAAGGTGGGATGGAACGAAGCACCTGTGTAACCAATGAAGAGACAGGTATGAAGGGGAAACCCAATATGTACCCATCGAAAGAGTCCATCGGGACATCTGGTGGACTTCCCGCTGCAAAACATTCCACCAGTTCAAACCCTCAGCTGGACAACCTGTCACCTGATAGCATCTGCAAAGGCATCAGAGTGACACTGGACAACAACAGCATGTGGAACGAGTTTTTCAGATGCAAAACGGAGATGATTCTGACTCAGCAAGGCAGCAGGATGTTCCCCTATTGCCGCTTTCGCATCTCTGGCTTGCAGTCCTCCAAGAAATACTCTCTGATCATGGACATTCAACCTTTGGACAACAGTCGTTACAAGTGGACCAGCAAGAGCTGGCAAGTTGCTGGAAGGGCAGAGTGCCATGTTAAGAGTCAACCATTTGCTCATCCAGAGTCCCCGTCAACAGGTCAACAATGGATGCAGAATCCAGTGTCCTTTTACAAACTGAAGCTCACTAACAATGTCTCAGATCAAGAGGGGAACACCATCCTGCATCCCATGCACCGCTACTTACCACGGCTGCATGTGGTCCAAACTGATAAAGCTGCTAAAGACATAAAACTAAACAATCCCAATGTTGTTACATTCACTTTCCCCCAAACTGAATTTATGGCAGTCATTGCTTACCAGAACTCACGGTTTTCTCAGCTTAAAGTTGACTACAACCCATTTGCTAAAGGACTGAAGGAGGAGGGCTCTAGTTCATTGGGCCTAAAGCTTAAATTGAACTCTGGCAAAGACTTGCACAAAGAAGGAGGCACAACAACCACTGAGCAACATCCTGTGAGGAAGAGCTTGAAGTCTTTGCTTGCAAACCATAAACCTAGAAGCTCAAAAGCAGTGGACGAGAAGCCTTCAGGGTCAGCTGACCCCCAGAAAAACTCCACCACAAACAAAGATCAGTCAGCTGCCAATGTCACTGAGGAATGTTTGCGGTAAGAGATCTACTTTGACAATGAAGATGGCATGCTCTTCAAATTCCTTTGTACCAAATATAAAGCTTGCAATGGAGAACAAGAATGAAGACCCACTAAATGTCCATCGGCATAATTTGGAATACATTGAAGCAGTGGTGTAGCGGAGGGTATATGCAGTTATATGGAAATGCCCACTTTTTTCTGGCAGTTTACAGTATACCCACCTATCAGCCAAAAAGCCGTTTAAAAATATAGGACAGCAGACCCACTTCCTCCTCAGTAATCTACCCACCTACCAAGTATTACTCCTGCATCATCAACTACCATTACACCACTTCTTTGAAGTACTTCTTCATGGCAATGCCCCCTATAACTTGATAGTATTTTGTTAGCTACTTCATTGCTTATTCTTTGATTACTCTTTACCATAAGTGGCTCCATATATCATAGACCATCTACTCAATCAGTGCCCTGTGTTTCTGTTTTAGCATAGGTTTGGATTGGTGTCTTCATAATATGCAACTTTGCACTATGATGGGTATCTTTGCATGTCCTTACAAATGCCATGTTCAAAGGCCCACTTTCAGCCCGCACGGTTCAGGGTCAAATGAACAATCAAGCGGAAGTTTACACACGGGTGTGAGGCAGCTGAAAAAGTAGTTCCACAATTGAGATGAATAGCGAAAACACGGATGGAAACCACAGTTTGCCGCAATTTTTATGTCAAAACATCAAGGAACACCACTGACCACTTGGTGAGTTTCATGGCTTTGAAAACGAACGTTTAGGGTGGTTTTAGGACAGGTTCACACATGACCATATACAGCAGTGTTAAGCCAGGCAGGGCAAAGCCAAATTCTCAGAAAATGAGCAGTCATCACTATTTTGGTCTTAGCCACTCTATTTCATCATAAACAACCCAGAAATGGGGCCCAAAGTGCAAAATACCAGACTTCTCCTTTAAAGGGCCAGTGTGTAATATTTGGCATGGTTTATTGTCAAATCTGAATCTGAATCTGAATATTCTACCCATTAATATGTTTATATAAGTGTATAATCGCTATAAAATAAAATTCGTTTGGTTTTCGTAGCCTTATAATTATGCTTATATATATATGTATATATATATATATATATGTAGCAAGGGCCTTGCTTTAGAGAGGTCGCCATCTTGCGCTGCCATGTATGTAAGGCAGCCCTAGTGGACAATCCAGCCAGCCAGAGAACGCTTTTCGCGTGTATAAATAAACAAACGAAGACAGCGGAAGGAAGGAAGGAGGAGGAGGAAACAGCAGAGAGTGTTAGTAGTTCGTCGATGGAGAGTAGTGAAAAGGTTTTTTAGTTATAAAGTTTGCGAATGGACCACACTTACCACACAACAGGAGAGAATGAACCCGAACCGTCATCTGCGAGGAAAAGAAGACGCAACTTCACTCCTTGTGATGCACTCTCTGCGGCGCTTTTCCTCCTGATGATATATCTCCCCAATGATGGTAGCACCGAATCCCATTCTGTGCAGCCAAATGGGAGCGGAGGATTCAGTCTCTTGTCTCGCCCGCTCAGCATCGAAGTTCCTCATCTGTATGCTCCGGCTCAAACAGGCATGGCTCTGGGTCTGTGTCCGCTACAAGAAACTCTTCAAAATCGCGTTAAAAGTCGTCCATTGCAGCTACTATAGTCCGGAGATATTGCTAGGCTAAATAAACAGCTGAGCTCTGTTTACAGGCTACGCTGTCAGTCAGTGTGCGGGCTGGAGATTGGCGGAGCAGAGAGGGGAGAGGGTACCCGCTTGGTATTGTAAACGAGTATGTGTGTATGGAGTGTGTGTGTTACGCTAGTCAGAGTTTGGGACGGAGTCTTTTACCCCCAGGAGTGTTACCGGAGTTTTTGGAGTGCTCAAATAAACGGGCCTTTCCCCCCGAATGCTCCTCTGGTCTCCTGTGCGCGAGGAATTCATTACAATATCGTAACATGGCTTAGATTACTAAATAGACATTTACCTCGTCACTAGATAGACCTACTCCTGAAAAACTCGTGTCTGCGCAAGGCTTTTTGTCCCTACGAGGCCACCGTCATTTACCCAACGGGAGGGGTGAGCGAGTGAGCCCTGCAATCTAGAATTTGACCACTGATGTCACTGTTTTCAACGGTTTTCAACCCATTTTACACAGTGGCCCTTTAAGGTCCTCCATTGTGTTCGTTTACTGAGTCATGTTTCCTGTGTTGTGTTAGATATGATCACACTGCTTACGTCGTTAAAGGGGCCATTACCATCTGGCAATGATCCTGCCTACATTTAAGAGTACTGGCTGTGGTGGAAGTGCAAAACAGATCTAGGGTTTAGGTACTATCCATATGGGTTATGTTCGGGTATTAAGGGTACTTTAACAAATTCTTTGACTGAAACATGGCTTTTGTGTGAATGAGGGGTAGTACTTGTTGTGACAACAGACAGTAGCCAGATGTGGGAAACTTGGCTGGGATTGATGGGGGTATAAAGTTGCAGCATTAATGTGTTGACTTAATAATCTCTTGTGTTGTTACTCATTAGTCTAGTGGATGGCATGTCATAATTAAGCTCTGCAGTATATCATGACATAAATCAATACATTTACATGACAAAAGAGAATATTGATTTATTGTGCTAGTCCGACTAAAACCAGACTTTCAAAACACATGTAAACATGTTGGTCTGACTGATATCGTACTAAATCACATTTCTCAAAGTCAGACACCCATCACACCCATATCAGATCCAAACTGGCTTAGGTGATCTCCGCATGCTCCGCAGCGTCCGGCCCGGCCGTTGACCCGGAAGTCGAATAGCATTAAATGCGTAACAGAAGAAAAAGCTGGTTACAACATGGCAAAATCTACATCCAAAGCCATGCATTTTTGGACAAATGAAATGTACAGAGCTGTAAAGTTGTTCACCATGGTACCAGTTTGCCGCAAGCTAACCGTAGCTAACTTGTTTGTTGATTGTTTTGTATGTGACGTAGTAGGTCAACTGGAAAAAGGTCCAGTACTAACAAGCTGAAAGGGGGCATATCTCCATCTGTCAGACATACTTTGGTCAATAAATCAATTGCCCTCCCATGCTTGTATCCTGGGACAAGGACAGTAGTCCAATTAAATGGCCTAGTCGAGCTATAACCACAGCTCGACTTAACTGTGCATGTAAAAGTAATGAATGATGCTCAATAACACTGATGGTACTAATGTGATGTTTTTATTGTTTGATTTCCTTCAGCAGTAATTCACATCCAGCTCAGAAATTATTTTCTGAACTGATCCGGGAGGCTCACGTTTCACTGCATAGATGTGACATGGAGGAGCTGGGATTCACTAACAGCACGTCTCACAGAACTGAGCGAACCAACACTAAAACCACAGCTTTGAAAAGCAATGGACAAGATAATCCCAAAAAGGACAGCATATCTGTCAAAACACAAAGCAAAACATCACCTGCAAAGAAGGGTGAAGTTGTTGTATCAGAGAGGAAAGTTAAGGGAGATAAGGACCTTTTGAATTCACTGAATTGCAAAGACAATGTTGGGACAGTTCTAAAGTCTGAAATCAATAATGTTGCTGCTCCCGCAGTGTCCCAGAACTCCTCTGGTGACTCAGACCAACAATGTAAGTCTGAAGCTCCATCAGAGGCGAAAGTAAAGCAACATAAACGGCCAGCGCCTCTGCCTCTGCCTGCTCTTGCTCTTTTTTTGAAGCAGCATTCAACAAAATCTAAAGTAGCCAAGAGCAAGCTGGACTCTTCTCCTGCAGCACTCCCATCGGAATCTCTGTCTGATTCACAGAGTTCTGCTGCAACTCCTGTATGTTCGCCTTCTGATCAAGACCGCAAAGCAGCTGGTCCATGGAAGGACCTAACTGGATATATCACAAAGTCCAACAACCAGGACTCTGGACATGCTGCTGCACTTCCTAGACCAGATGAAATGGTTTTGAATCAGCCTTCCAGTCCGTTTTGTCCTGTTGCCACTACAGACCGAAAGGGACAAAGAACTCATTTCTTGGACTCTGTTTCAGTTGCTGAAAGCACAGGCTCAGAACTTGCAGTACAAGATGGTACACCAGTGTTACCCAACTCAGATCAGCCATCTTGTACCCTTGGGACATCTGTATCCACCATTTCCTCAACTCTTGCTACCTCTTCTACATCTTTCATTTCGTCACCAACCCTCGACACAGTGTTACCTGCCCCAAACTCACCACAAACACCAACCATCACTGAGTCTTCCACACTACCTTCAGACTCGCCAACTATGAAGTCTGATTCTTTGCTACCTGACCCAGAGTGCTCTTCGTTTGGCTTTGAGCCTTTGTCCCCTGCAAGCTCTCCAGAACCCTTACCTTCCCTGCCCATCTTGTTAGCTCTAGATCTTGACTCCACTACTCCTGAACCACCTCCAAAAGCAGTATCTCCCAAAGAGTTGCAGCCAAGTGAAGACTCTGCTGCCTCTGTGTTTAAATGGCACACAGTGTTACCTCAAAGTAGGCCGTACATGGACACTTCATTCACAACATTTCAACCTACAACACAGACTCTTCCTTTAGAGTCTGTTCCGTCACCTTTGTTGCCTTCCCAGTCTCCTTCCCACTCTGAACCACAGACTCTCGACACCTCCACATCCACATCCACACCTCCCCCTGATTCTGCTCCATCATTTCAAGAAAATGAATCGCTGCCCTTCCCTGCAGAGCTGTCCCCCCTTGCACTTCACTTGCCGCTGTCTCCAACCTTTTCTTCATTAGATGGAGATGCATTGTCACCCACGCCTTCAATCGCAGACCTTGTGCACTTTTTCTCCACCGAAGATGACTTTGGGATGGAGGTGGAGTTTTCAAACACAGAGGCAGTAGCTGCTCCCTGCCCACCTCCAAGCGCAATAGAGGCAAATACACGCAAGCCTTCTCAGCAGGTGCAACCAGCCAAAAAACCCTGCAAGGGCAAAAAGAAGTCCCAGCGGCAAAAGCTTGCCAAGACAGATGTAGATCAGAACATGGATGCTGCCACCTACACTAACATGAGGCCTAACTTGGAGGAAGTTGAGGAGCAGTTATTTATCTCATTCACCTCAAAGGTAAAATGAAATAAAATATAATCTGTTTTCATGTGACCAATAATTTATCTGTAGCACATTAGTAAAGGCATACTACGCAGGATTATCCTAAAAAACTATATATTAACACATAAAAAGTACTCTCTCAGCTTATGATCATACCCACAGGAACAAATTTTTGCTTAGGGGTTCTGCACAGTATAAATGTGCGCACATCACTATATATGTTTAAGGTGGCTGCCAGCTGCAGACCACTGTTCAAGACCAACAAGCAACAACACTGGTTCTTTTAAAGCAGGATATCGGGGGCATTATCAGCCGTGATTGTACCACCAAAAGTGGGTATTTTAAGCCAAACCATGATCTTTTCCTATCATTAACCCCAGCACTGTTGAAAGGTAAAGTTTCAACATATTCATTAATGAGGTAAAAATGTCAAAAATCTGTGCTTTGCAGATATGAACAATTTGATAATTTATTCTGGCAATTATGATGAGGAGCTACAGGAATGTGCGCACTCTTTCCTCAGACAGTTTCTCTCTGGACTGCGTGTGCCAGAATTTCAAAATATTTCTTTTTCAGTGGTGGTGGACATCCAGTTGTCGGTTTGCTGCAGCAACTCCTATATCCTGGGCAAAACATAATATTACGTCCACTTATCATCCTCTCCATCATTAGATGCAATAAAGCTCTATCCCAATGGATATACCCCTGCAGCTGTAGTTCCCTTCGTCCAAGATATTTTATGAATCTAAGGGTACTTTCACACCTGCCCTGTTTGGTTTGATTCAGTCAAACTCAAGTTCGTTTGCCCTCTCAGTGCGGTTTGTTTGGGCAGGTGTGAACACAGCAATCACACTCAGGTGTGCACCAAAACAACCAGACTGAGACCTTCTTGAAGAGGTGGTCTCAGTCTGGTTACAAATGAACTCTGGTGCGGTTGGTTTGTGGTGAGAAGGTGTTCCGACCTGGATGTGAAGCAACTGCAGTCACATGACACATTGTTTGGGTTAAACATGAGCATGTTACAGTCCTGGAGGATTATTAATGTGCACCTCCTCCTGTACTGCCTTAATATGCACATTCAGCACATCCAATGCATCAAAACATTGTTTTCTAGTTGGAGCCGCGCCTTGTTTTCAAACTGTATGCTTTGACTAAAATGAACAATGACAGCAATATAGTCCACGATGAGCAGCGCTAAAATCAACCTGCGTAGTTGTCCCTCCATTGTGACATTAGAAAGTGTCACATTTATCTTGCAAGTGTACTCTTCTTCAACATTTGCTTTACTTCCTGGATTTTTCCAAAATGGAAATTCTGACCAATCAAGAGCAGCTTTCTCACACAAGGCATTTGATCTGGTCCTCTTGTAAATGCTGCTGTGAGAACAGGAACCAACGTCTGCCGTGAATCATTATTTATCTAGGAACTATAAAGAAATGAAAGTAATGCTAACAAGGCTAAGAGTCAGAATTTTTTCATCTTCCACAGGAAGTCTGAAAGATTAATAAATTGTCTAATTGTAAATACCGCAGCTTTATGGTCAACATATTTTTTATTCTGTTGAGTCATTTCCTTTTGTGAGGTGTAACGAACATCAGAGCTTTTGACTGATAGTCTTGTTTCTAATACAGCATCTGACTCAATGTACTCATACAGAAAATCCAAAACTCATATTTCAGGAGGCCCTCAAACTTCACATTGCGGACTCCTCTGTTGGAACGGCCTCACAGCCTCAGACGACACCTGAATGTCAACTGCAAGAAACTGCTGACGCACCTGAGAATGGTAACGGTCATGCTAGTACAGTTAACAGGAAGAAGAGGCTAATGCTTAGTTAGCAGGATGTTGTTCTTATATTAACTCACACTGGTTAGCCACAAATAACTACTAATAACATCACCTCGCATTTTTAACTACCATGACATGAACTAGAATCAAACAGCTAGTGTAGCCTATTATAAGATATGCTAATTTTTTTATAGCAGACATGAAGTCAATATCTAAAAACCTAATACAACACTGATGATGTAGCGCCCTTTTGGCCCGACCTGGTAGCACTCTTCAGCCTGCCCTCACTGTTTGAGCTAAGCTAAGCTAACCACATCCTGGACAATGCAACAAGCTCAAACCGGTGTGATGTGATGTTTAATGGAGAGTGGATGCGATGAGGTTGTTTGTCTTCAGTAGAGACAGCAGAGAGTTTGGAGGAGAAGATCGCTGCATACGAGAAGATTCTTCTGAGAGACTTGAAGCTGATGAGACACAGACAGGTGATCCATCCTGTGCTGCAGGAAGGTATGTTCAACTGTAGTCAGAGAAATGCTTAAGATACCATCATTTTAATGTTCGTATTCCACGTTAAAGGCAGAAAGTACAGACAGTAAAGTTATTTCAAGGTTCAGACAGGTTGTTGACATGTTGTAATACATTCAGGGCTGAATTCACAAAAGGATTGCGTGGCTTTTGCGGCTGCTAAACCGGTAAAAATGGAGCAAACAGATACCGTCTAATTCACAAAGCACGCGCAGAGGGTGAAATGCTCCACTAACTGTACTGCCAAGCAGATTGCATCTCGGTGCTCCGGTGTTATTTGCACGTATTTAAAAGAGGTAATATGCATATATTTGACGCAAAAATTGCCTCTTTCTATGCAAATGAGCCTCATTGATAAACAATGTCTAATTCACTAACACCAGCGCTAATAGCCACACGCAGTTTGAGTGAAGTAAATAACATCTTTAGAAAGCTGGTGCAAACTGGGCACTCCTCTGTGGAAGCCTCTCGCCCAGACTTTCCAGTGATCGTGGCAGCAGTGATCGTCTGTTAAATCAGTCTGTAAATAATATTTTGACATTATTATTATAATCATTATCACTTTAATGGCATCTGAAGATATTGATGTGTTGAACAGGTGACAGTCTGCAGTCGTTCTCAGAACTCTTCTCTTCTGTCACGCACTTCAAAAGCAACTTTAGATAATTTATTTTACGAAACGGGGGAAACAAACGTGAACAAAAACGGTTCCATAATTCATATTAAATTCAAAAGATAACGAAAAAACAGCTACAAGTGAGAGGGAATAGTGATAAAGTGGTCAAACTTGGTCAAATCCACAGCCTCAACCCATCTGACACTGTTAGACTGACTCACCAGCAGACATCACTACATGAGGGTATACACTATTCAGTACTTTGCCAAACAAAGTCTGCCATTGTTCTGCCACGGTGTTCTTGGCGCAAAGCCAGCATTTATACTTTGCCATGTGGCTAATTGCAATCAGGGGCAAATCAGGGGCAAACTGCACTCAGCTGGCAAACTTTGTGGGCGTGTTTGCGCTGGTATGTCATTAGCGCAATATCCTTTGTGAATAGGACGTTAAGACGGAGCAAACTGCGGGTGCAAGTGAAGTGCAATTCAAGGTGCTATCAGTGGCTGCAGTTCATTCTTTGTGAATTCGGCCCTCAGTTTTAAGTGATTATTTCAGCAGCTGCCATAGAACTTAACTACAAAATATGAAGCTGTACTCTGACTTTGGACACTTTACAGCACACTACATCCCTCTGTCCTTGGATAAGCACAAATGTAAGGAACCGAGTCACTTTCTGCCAATTCAGAATGGACCTGCTACCCACATTTGGACTGCGACCTACAAGTTGGGAACCAATGTGATGGTTTATGTGCATGACATTATTAATTAAAAGTGTATACTAATAGTTGGAGTATGTCTAATAATGATAGCAGCAGTATTAGGCATCAGGCAGGACCCCGGCAGCAGCGTAACCACGACCCATGATCCAAGTGCAACTGTGATCCATAAGAACCTGCGAGACAAGGGGGCACAAAGGATCCGAGAAAAAATTAGTAACATGCATTAATAGAACGTGAATGTTTGCAGATAAAGAGAGAGTGAGCAGGAGAAAGGAGCTTGTTGTGTCATAGGTAGTCCCCCAGCAAAATAGGCCTATAACAGCCTTACTAGGGGCTGGCCAATGGTAAGCCTGAGCCAGCCCTGACTATGACCTTCATCACTGACAAAAGTCTTAAGGGCCTGACACAATAAGCCAACAGTTGGTTGTTGGTCAAAGTTGGGCTGCTGGTGAGCTTCTGCCAGCCACGTCGGTGCGGTGTGTTCAGTATTGTATCACCTTGTCACCCCTCATCAGCTTTTTATGGCCCATTTAGCATGTTGAATTGGCAACGCAGCATGTTGGCCAAAGGAATACTCTGACTCAGTGCACAAGAAGCCAAACAGATTTGAGGAAAGTAAACAAAGAGCTAAAGTCCAGGGGGAGTGAGACTAAAACAGACTTGTTACTTGGGTAAGATTATTTTTCTTTTGCCACTGAGCTCTTTAGCAAAAACATTTTATGATGGTTTGTGTTACTGTTCAGTAGCACACAGTGTTGTGCTCTGGTCTTTCAATTTTGGAAATTTGTTGTTAGTATGCTGGCTAACGTGCACGGTCTTGAATGACAATTACAGACAACTGCTGTCGGCTGGTGTAGAGGGTTATTTCCTCTCATGCACGCATGGAACGTACGTGCTGGTCAACCGTCGGCTGTATTCTTTGCGGGGTGTTAATGTGCAGCTTTTTTGGCTGAGACACAGTGTCATCAGGTGACACAACAGGAGGCCTTTGTTGCCGATAGCTTTCTGAAGTTGGTTTGGTGTGTCTATTCTTGTCTGCCTTTCAAACTGAAACTGGAAGATGGTTCCAGAGAAGATGAGCCTGATAGCTGAATGCTCTGGCCCACATTAAACTTTGGAGACTCAAGTACCCCTGCATTTTCTTAGCTCAGTGTTTATAACTCTGTAGCATCTCAAGATGCTAATTAGGCTGTAAACAAAGACTGGTGCTCAGAAGAGGATGTCTTGGCTCGGATATCTTCTATCCAGAACCCCCAAAATATTGGCAATTGCCCTCTGATGCCAAATCATCATCAAACTGATAGCGGATAGGTTCACAGATTGATGTCCCATAGACCCAAACTGATTTCAGTCTGTTTTTCTCTGTAAACTCAGTTGGTCTGAAGCTGAGCCTGCTGGATCCGACTCTGGCCATAGACCTGCAGTACCTGGGAGTCCGTCTGCCCATCCCCCCTCCTGGAGTCTCTCTGGAGCCGCTGACCCAGGAGCTGCCGCCGTCTCAAGGTCACTACTGTCAAACTTACCCCACTCAGGTTTAGAGAAAGATGGGGCTCCTGCCGCTGATTGGCAGCTTACATATTTACAGATTTCATAGAAAGTGAAGCTTGAGTTCTTGATTCTGTCATAACGTGTAGTGCAGTATCATACTATAGAAGTATTCATCTCATTGACTCTCAGTAACTTTCTGTTGTTCTTTGTCTCCAGGTGTTTCTGCAGCTTTTGTGTCACGGACAGGAAAAACAACAGATGTGACTCAGATTAAAGGTTGGAGAGGGAAATTCACTCCATCAGAGGCTCCACCCCCTCCAACAGCAACCAAACCTGAAGGTGCCTCACAGCTTTGACAACATTAAAAAGGATTTATCAAGAACACAGATAGTGGAACACTTCAACATACATGGTATAAATACTTATTTTGAGTTCATGTTTTTGTATTGTGTCCTATAGCTGGTCCCAGTTCAGATCCGCCAAAGAAGAACCTGTCTGCGTTCTGCAGCGACATGTTGGATGAGTATCTTGAGAATGAAGGGAAGCTGATTGATGAGCGAGCCGCCAGCTTCTCTCAGCCTCAGGTGGAACCGGTAGTGTATGAGCTGCCTACCAGGAGCACCAGCTACGTTCGAACCCTCAACAGTGTCCTGAAGAAACAGCCCAGCAGCTTCCCCACCTCAGACCTCATATCTGGGTTTGTCCCCCCGTCCAAGAGACCTAAACTCCCCGTCAGAGAGACCAAAACATCAAGGAAAGGAAACATGAGGCAGAAAGGTCCAAAACACCACAAACACAGTGCAGAACCAGGTTTAACAGCTGCACTCAGTCCAGCTGAATCAAACCTGTTCCCTAAACAATCCACAGTCCCAACAGCCACTCTCTCATCAGAACACACAGACCCCGTCACTGAACCTCACACACCAAAGAAACACCGCCTGAAAGTCCAATTGGACCACACAGAACCGTTAACTCTCTCTTCTCAACCCAAGAAGAGGAAGAAGCTCAAACCCAAGACCTTGTCCCAGACCCTCAGTCCCCTCAAGTCCACCCTCCCCCAGCCTGGCGTGTCAGAGGACATGGCTCCGCTGGAGTCTGACTCTGAACTGGGGACCGCTGTCGATCAGAACACAGAGAGCAGCAGGCAGAAGAACGGGCCGCCGATGACCCGAGCTATGCTGAAGCAGAAGGACCTGGAGGACGAGGTTGTGTGGGGAGGGCGACCTAGGACCAGCATCACAGAGGAGAGGGCCACTGTTGCTCTGACATCACTTTTTACATTGATGGTAAGAGATCACAGCTGCAGGTGTCCACGCTGACAACAACCTGAGTGTGTTTAAGAAATATAAAGCTGCAGTTCTCATTTTCAGTTTAAAATAAAGACACACACAGAAAATTAAAAATAGATTTATTTTAAAAGTCGGAAGGATATAATTAACTAGATAAGATCCATTCTCTCTTCATAAATGACCAAAATAAGTAACTTTTGTTTTCATTTTATTTTTGTTGATTGACTTATCAATTGAATGAATGTTCCAGAGCTGCAATACGATCTGCGTACTGAACATGATCAGTCAGACGCACACAAATGCAATTATAGAAAGTAGCTACGTACTTTTACACAAGTACTGTACTTAAGTATGGTTTAAGGTATGTGGTTCCTCTGATTAATTTGATTAATGTGGCTCCTGTGGTTAATGTGTTTTTTCTGGTTCCTTTTGTTCCTCTGTTTAGTGTGGACCCTTTGGTTCCTCAGGCTAATGTGGTTTCTATGGTTAATGTGGTTCCTCTTGTTCCCGTAGGGTTTTCTGGTTCCTGTGGTTCCTCTTGCTTCCGTAGGTTTTTCTGGTTCCTGTGGTTTCTCAGGTTAATGTGGTTTCTATGGTTAATGTGGTTCCTGTGGTTCCTCTTGCTCCTGTAGGTTTTTCTGGTTCCTGTGGTTCCTCTTGCTCCTGTAGGTTTTTCTGGTTCCTGTGGTTTCTATGGTTAATGTGGTTCCTGTAGTAAATGTGGTTCCTGTAGTTAATGTGGTTCCTGTAGTAAATGTGGTTCCTGTAGTTAATGTGGTTCCCCTTGTTCACGTGGTTCCTCAGGTTTATGTGGTTTTTCTGGTTCCTGTGGTTCCTCAGGTTAATGTGGTTTCTATGGCTAATGTGGTTCCTGTAGTTAATGTGGTTCATCTTGTTCACGAGGTTCCTCAGGTTAATGTGGTTTCTATGGTTAATGTGGTTCCTGTGGTTAATGTGGTTCCTCTTGTTCCCGTGGTTCCTCAGGTTTATGTGTTTTTTCTGGTTCCTGTGGTTTGTCAGGTTAATGTGGTTCCTGTGGTTAATGTGGTTCCTCAGGTTAATGTGGTTTCTATGGCTAATGTAGTTCCTGTAGTTAATGTGGTTCCTCTTGTTCCCGTGGTTCCTCAGGTTTATGTATTTTTTCTGGTTCCTGTGGTTTGTCAGGTTAATGTGGTTCCTGTGGTTAATGTGGTTCCTCAGGTTAATGTGGTTTCTATGGCTAATGTAGTTCCTGTAGTTAATGTGGTTCCTGTGGTTAATGTGGTTCATCTTATTCACATGGTTCCTCAGGTTTAATGTGGTTTTTCTGGTTCCTTTTGTTCCTCTGTTTAGTGTGGACCCTTTGGTTCCTCGGGCTAATGTGGTTTCTGTGGTTAATGTGGTTCCCGTGGTTCCTCAGGTTTATGTGTTTTTCTGGTTCCTGTGGTTTGTCAGGTTAATGTGGTTTCTATGGCTAATGTGGTTCCTGTGGTTAATGTGGTTCCTCAGGTTTAATGTGGTTTTTCTGGTTCTTTTGGTTCTTCTGGTGAAGTTAGTTCCTTTGATTGATGTGTTTTTTTCTGGTTCCTGTGGATCCCCGGATTAATGTGGTTTTTCTGGTTCCTGGTTCTTCAGGTTAATGTGGTTCCTGTGGTTAATGTGGTTCCCCTGGTAATGTGATTCCTCTGGTTAAAGTGGTTCCTGTAGTTAATGTGGTTCCTATGGTTAATGTGTTTTTCTGGTTCTTGTGGTTCCCCTGGTTAATGTGGTTCCTGTAGTTCCTCTGGTTATGTGGGTTTTCGGGTTCCTCTTGATCATGTGGTTTATTTGGTTTGTAAGGTTAATGTGCTTTCTTTTGTTCCCGTGGTTCATGTGATTTTTCTGGTTCTTGTGGTTCTTTTGATTAATGTGGTTCCTCTGGTTGAGTTGGTTCCTTTGGTTACTTTGATGAATGTGATTCCTCTTGTTAATGTGGTTCTTTTGTTTCTGTGGTCCCCCCTCAGGGTTTTGTCAGTGAGAACCCGACCGCTCCCATCCAGCTGGTGCGGAGACAAGCCCCTCTCTGCCTGAACGAGTTCTGCCGGCTGGGCTGCGTGTGCTCCAGTCTGTCCCACTGCGTCAGGATCAGTCACTGTGGCCGGCCCCAGTGCATGCTGGGCTGCAGCTGCCTCAAACAGAAGGTGGTCCTCCTCAAGAACCTGGACGCCTCTGACTCCAGTCCCTCCCAGCAGGGGAACGTCAAGAAGAAGAAGAGGAAGAGGAGGATGAAGATGGCCTACAGTAAGTCCATCACCTGCTCAGCCTCATTAATTATTCATCCAGTCAGAGAGCTTCAGGCTCACTCTGAACATGTTTTGATCCATTCGGCGGCTGTGGTGCTGAGTTTGTTCTGACTGCAGTCACAGATGGCTGCTGAGGCTCATGGGTGCTGCTGCTCAGGAGGTCATGCACTGAAATTCTTGTCAGCAGGGAGAAGTAAAACAAAAACAAAATAAACAATATAAAAACATGTGCGCTGGCCCAGAATTTTACAGTTGGCTTTAGGGAACTGCTTCCCTGATTCACTCTGTCATCATGTGACATCATGTGAAATAAAAAAGCCTCCATGTTGATCAGCTGCTGTTTGTCTCTGCTGTGTTGAACTTGTAGTCCTGAAGGAGGCGGACAGTGTTTCCCAGCCTGCAGAGCGGGTCCGGGTGCTTTGGAAGAGGGACAGCGGAGACTTGGATCCAGACCCGATCAGCGTCCCTAAACCAGCAGCCCTGTCCCACCCCCCTGTGAAAACTGTAAGGCCTCAGGTATGATACTGATACACAGCCTCACAGCTCTCTGACATTTATGTGACATGTTAATATCACACCTGTAACTTCTCCCACAACAGCTCTAAGTACATTGTATTGTTTTATTTTCCTAATCCTCATGTTTACTCTCATTTTGCTCATAATTATTGCACGCTGGCCTTTTTACTTCCCTGGAGTAACATGAAAACATGTGACGCATAAAATCTTTTAATCTTGTGGATGTTTGGAGCAGAACTGAACAGACTCTAAAATGCCATCAGATACTGAGAGAATAAATTTCCCTCACGGTCTTTTAGAGTCCAAGTTTTACTTCCTCTGATGCCTCGTGTATTGACCAACAGTCCAAAACATGAATTAAAAAAGTTAAATGAGTTATAACAGATATTTTACTTCAGTAATAGTAGTAATACCACAATGTAGAAATACTCTGGATTCGAAATGTTCCAGCCAGAAACCAGCACCATGTTGAACTTGCGCATGTCTTGAGTCAGTCAATACAATCTGAACATTTTATATGTTTTTCTTCTCTGTGTCGATGAACTCCACGACCCCACTGTTGTTTAACTTCCTGTTCTCTGTAATTCAATGACCCTCTGGTGACTACCTGTAAAGTCATGAAGTATCTCTGCAGATTTACTTCAGTATGAAACACAGCATTTTTCTTTATAACCAACACAAACAGCCTTTTCCATCGTAGTGAAGTTTGATAACAGTGTTGTCTCTGTGTCTGTCTGCAGGAGAGACGACAGGACAGCAGCAGCAGCGGCAGCAGCTGTGCCAGAGTCAGAGCTTACAGAGGGAAGAAGAAGAGCAGCAGGAAACAGAAGACGAAGGATCAACTGCAGAGTCAGGACGATCCACCGGTAACACCTTCAGTCTGTGTGTCACATTCACAAGTCATGAGAGCTGATGTCAGGTCAGCTGTTAGGAAGGAGACTGACTATGTTCACTTGCACAGACATATTCCAGTTTTTGCCCTTACTTCATAAAAGACAATGTTCCAGTTGAGCTGTTAAATAATGAAAATGAATATTCCACTAATATTTCTGTTCACATGTAACCGTGCATACTATTGAAAAGTAGAAGAACTGAAGCATCAAAATACGATTTTTTTCCACCATTGACAGATTTGTTGGATTGTGTGAACACAGCCTCACTCTTCCATCCCTTCAACCACCTTCTTGAAAAGGTCGGCGTCTGTGATATTTGTCACAAATCGATCGTCGCAAATTGAGCCTAGCGTTATTTCAGGCATAGTCTCTATATACAGACTTTACATTGAGTGAATGTAGAGTCTGTAGGCAAACCCCGGAGGTCTTGCCTCCAGGAGAAGAGCGGAAGAGCCCTGGTTTCCGGTGCTAGGCTGTTTGAAGTCCGCGTGATATTGATCAATCACGTTTGAGCCGGCTGCAGTTGTTGCCAGGTTAAACGGTCCGTGCAGTGAACTAACGAGGTGGAACATAATTGGCGTCACTGCAAACTCTGAATCCATCGCAATGGTTCAGCATATTTACTTATATATAAACGAAAGTCGGAAGCAGAAATTCACCTCCTCAAACCGGAATGCCAAAAAATCGGGGGTCTGCCCCCAGAGGCTATATCGCTGTCTGCCGGAAGTCAGACACCCAATACAGCCGATGGGTTCCGAGAATGGTTCAGGCAGGACACGATGTCAAGCTCAGCTAACATCTCAGCGGCATCAGCTGATCTCAAACAGCTCAGTCAACTGTTGATGCTTCCTCTGCAATTCGCTTTGCAACCCGCCTCCACCCCAGCTCCTCCTTGTCATGCTGCATCTAACTTATCAATGTCATTTCTGTTTCTCATTGATGCTGCCCTGTTCTGTTCCAGGGGGGGTCTTTGCTGCTGCTTTCTCTGCCTTAGGCTTTCCGTGTAGGCGCATTGAAGGGCAGAGAGGTGTGCTCTCTCTGCCTCAGGCCTTCCTTGTATGCACATGGAAGGGCGGATAAAATTTAATATAATTTTCATTGTAGAGCTGCATGCAGCGTATTGATTCCCTCAGCCTCCCTCTCTGTTTATTATGAGACTACTGCTGAGAGAGTGTGAGCTCTGTGTCTGGGACAGAGTCGAGCCATTTCGATGTTGATGGGAGTTTGTTGAGGCCTTTAAACAGCTCATGTTAGATGTTAGCCACTGCTGCTGTTAGTTGGTGATAACCGGACAGAGAGAGCAGGAAGAGAGTGGCTCACAGAGATGGTCATTTAGTGCATCACAGTGCCTTTGAAATGACTCTTTTCACTATCAGAATTTGATCCATTGAATCTGATAACATTTAGAAAGTCTAGAAGAGCTGAGCAGTTAAATTATTGTATCCCCATTTAAGTTAGTGTAGCGCTAAACAAGTTAGCTGCTTGGCCAGTGGACAATTTGGGTAATTTCATACTGTGGAAATTGAGTTTGTTTTTTTTAGCAACTTTCATAGGAAAAAACAGGGCCCTGCCGCCCTCCGATGCCGTATCCAGTTCTCTTTATACATCCATGCCGATGAGGTGATTATAACGATCATTGTTGCATCTTGATGCGTCAAAATTTTTGATATCTATACCGGATTTGTTTTCTCTCCTTGTACGACTACTTTTAAAACTGTGTATTTGAGTTTACTTCCATTATCTTTTATTAATACAATCATAGTTATAAATAGAACTAAAAAGTAGCAGACATGTTTACGTCTGTTACATTTATCGATCTAGTTGGTTCATCACTAATGAACATAGAGCCGGTCTTAAAGAGTTGTTACAGGTGATCATAATGTCGAGAATCAGGTTTTAAATGATCAGTTTCTGACTTTTCTGCATCGTGGCATAATCTTACAAGAGAGAATTACGATGCAGCTAAGAATTGATTTGTTTCTTTGAGGTGGGACGAGAGGAACAAACAGGTGGGAAGTTGCTGCTGCTGTTGCAGGATTAACAGAACCAGAGATGATTAATACAGAAACTGGAAATAATCAAAACAAACTCAATGTCCCAAAGATCTGTATCACTCAACCTTTAACAGTTTTAATACCATGCTGTTATCTGACAGTCTGATATTTGTCCTCCAGGAGACGTCTAAAGATGAAAAGTCTAAAAAGGTTCGGCTGAAGCCTTTGAAACAGAGAGACCTGACGCTGAAGAACACAGAGACCAAACCCTCCAGTCCTCCACCAGGTGGGTTTACAGACGTCAGCTCATCCCGACTCACCGCAGTAATCTGTGAAGTCTTTATGAAACCCGTCTCTGGAGACATGACAGAAGTGATGATTAAGGTTTCTGTGTTTATCATCAGCAGCTGATCCGCTGCCGCTGGCTCCCTCCACCCGGTCTCCAAGTCCTCCGTCCGAGCCGCCTCCAAAACCGTCGAAGCGTCTGATCATCCTGGCGGAGTGTAAGTGGGAGAACGACAGCGACCGCAGCCTGGTGCTGAAGAATCTGTGCGAGGCGATGGCGTGGGACCGACTGGACGAACCTTTCTGGATCAAAAATTATCTCATCAGTCCCATTAGTCAGACTGTGGAGGACAGTGGTGGCAACCGCTGCATCCAGTACAAGATCCACATCTCCAGACCCCTGCTGGAGCCGGAGAAACCAGTGAAACCAGTGAAGCCACCACAACAGAGGGAGACAACACAACAGCAGGTTGGTCACGTTAACTACCGTCCTCCATTTTATCTGAGTGTTCATTTATTCTGTATAAAGAAAATAGAGTCCAACACGTCCTCAACAGTCTGCTACCCCACAATGCACCGTGTCACATCATACAGAGGTCATGTGACTCCACAGCTGTCAGTGATGACATAGCGTGATGATGAGTGATGGGTGTTATTTGATCACAGCTCCTGTGTGATGTTTTAAACGCCGCTGTGTCTTTGAGCAGGAACACCTGGAACAGGTTGTCATGAAGACGGAGCCTGTTGACAATTGGCAGCAGGAGGTGGCAGAGGACAAAGAAGAGGTGGAAGAGGCAGAGCCACTTGAAGACTGGCAGCGAGAGGTGATGGAGGACGAGGACGAGGCGGAGCCACTTGAAGATTGGCAGAGAGAGGTGGAGGAAGACGATATCGAGGAGGAGGCGGAGTCAACAGATCACCAGCTGCATGATGGGAGAGAGAGTGGCGGAGAGGAAACAAATATGACGTCAAAGAAGACGAAGAGGATGATGGTCAGCATGGCTCTGCCGTTCCTGACAGGAATCTCCCCCGCCGGCTTTCTCTTGGCCAATAAGAAGCAGCAGGGAGGAACAGACCACCTGGTCCAGGTAAGAGCGCCACGTATGGTTTTTACTGCAGTCTACATGTGTTAATCACAGTGTGAAGGTTTTAAAAAAATTAAAATAATGTGACAAAGTTATGTTTTTTTAGTTCATTGTTTCAATAATTTGTCATCAGACTGTTAAAGCTTGGGACACTGGAATAAATAAATGATGTTTTGTGATATTCTGACATTATTTTTTGTTTGTACAGGTGAATGGGAAGCTCTATCCTCTGGCTAAGATCCAGCTGGGGAGGATGGGTGCGCTCCATCCCGCGAACCGCCTGGCAGCATATCTCACTGGTCGGGTGGCGTTAAACAAGAAGCCACAAAGTTCCTCTTTCTCACCATCTAAACCTCCTCAGAACCAGAGTTCAGCCCCGACCGTCTCCTCATCTTCCTCTGTGGTTCCCATCCCAACACCCAAATCTCAGCCGTCAGCCACCATCCCAACCTCCATGACAGGTAAACATACTTAACATTTTTATTGTACAGCGTGTATCTGCCATTCAGTGGACATACAGCAGATGTACTGTACTTTCCAACAGACTCTACCCAAATAATGTGTTAGATGGATCAAGTAAACCAGCATCATTTCACTGAGGCTGTTTTCAGGAAAGATGCAGTGTTTAAATAATTTTAAGTGTTCTTGTTAAAAACATCTCAATGTTTTTTTTAACAAAAATATTTTTGCATTCAGCAACTATAACCAAAAAAATGTTAGTAAGCTACTGTAATTATTCTGAATTAATAATTTATCAATTATTTGCAGTGTTAATAAGCTAGCTGCTTGGCTAACGGGCAATAATAATAAAGACAATGTAGACAAGCTATGCAAATGTTAGCTATAACAGGTCGTAGATTGTCAAACTAACATTAACTGCCACACAAACATTTTATTAAAAACAGGAACAAAACAGCTCTCTTTTATTCCATGCCAACAAGCTAACAGCAGTTAGCTTAGTTAGTGAGTTTACCTGCTCTTTAAGCTACGTTGACTTGCTAATGAGTTTGCTAGCATTATAGAGCTAATTATAGCTACGTTTATATTTTTAAATCAACTGAAATAATGCATTAACTTGAAGAAAAAATTCTGCTTTTCTGAATTAAAGAGATGATAATCTTGTTTATTCAGAATAAAGAATTTACAACATAGAAATCTCGCTAATTCAGAAAAACAGAGCATTTTTTGCCTCAAGAGAATGCATTATGCTTCTGTGCAGATCATACTGACAAATGTTTTTGCTTTTTATAAAGATCAATGATGGAAACTCTATACATAATATGTTTTTGTATAAAATACAAACAGCTAGCAGGATTAATTATTAGTTGGTTAGCTCACAGGATAACACAGATAGCCTAGTGGCTAACGGTTAACTAGCTAACAATAGCTATTGGTAAAAAAAACAACAACACATCATTACTGCAATACTTTGTACTTTTTTCATGAGAAATTAACAGTTACGGCTGCACACAAAACTTATTTTATAACAACTTATTACTATAGCAATATGACAGGTTAAGTCCATTTTCTAACATCTCTGGTAGCAAGCTAATGATAGTCAGCTAGTGAGTTTACTGCGTCAATAAGGGACGGGAGTTATTAGCATTGGAGTGTCAGCATTAGATCAATTAACACAGTTTCATAGAAGCATGGCAGTGAAAATTAAATCTATAACAGGACAGGTAAACATCCACTGAGGAGGTTGTTGGTGTTTGATATGTTGAATTCAACTCTAACTGCAGTAATACTTTTATTAATGAATGCTCCAATGAACTGTAACAACAGAAATACTTTAATACTTAAACTCTAATGACAGTAATACATTGGTACATAACAGAAGTTACAGCTTTAAAATCTTAAACTGGGCGTCTGTCTGTCACAGTTCTTCAGCCTGCAGCAGTGAAGCTCGACCAATCAGCTGCCTGCTCTGACCAGAGCGCAGATGAAGCACCTGAGGGGGTGGGGACCCGGGTCGTCACTTTGAAGGTGTACCCGCGTTCAAGGGGAGGAGGCACTCAGTTCAGAGTGATACCCCCAGCTTCTGGAAGCTCCGCCCCCACGTCGGGTAATATTAAAGGTCAGTTTAATGAGGACAAAATCATCATTAGAGATATTAAGGCCCGAGCATGAATGAAGTGAAAGTGCGAGGAACCTTTTTTTTTCTGCTGCGCAGATGCATTTTTTAGAGGCTTATGATGCTCAAACACTCATGAAAACTGGCACGTGTGGCCAGCGGGCTCGCTAGCATCCCAAACACTAGCAAGGTTTTGGATAAAGTTCCTGTGATTTTCACGAAATTTCAGTGGATTGTTCCTATCTTTTTTTTTTTTTTTTTTTTTTTCCCCTCTCACCTGCTAGTAAGTCATCCATCTTGGATTTTTTGTGTTAAATTTCATTTCATGAATGTTTGGGGACTTAAGCTAAGATAAGATAAACTTTACTGTCCCAGGTGGGAAATTTGTTTGTTTGTGCAACTTTAGGATGCACAGAAACTCACAAAACTTTGCATGCGTGTTTGAACCAGCAGTTACTTCTATTTGGTGGTGTAATTGGGCTTGTTCCTGGCATTTCAGCTCTGTAGCACCCATTATGTATTCTCTGCCTTTGAACCCATTTTTGACGTCTTGCTTGGCTCGAAAACTCAAGAAACTTGGCGTACTCATGGACACCTGTGAACTTTACGTGAACATGCAGCGATTGGTCTCCATAACGCCCCTTAACGTTTGGAAGGCCTCAATGTTACTCCGATATTCACAAAATTTGGTGTGCACATTCAGCTTCGCCTATCTGAAAGTCAGCCATTTTGAATTTTATGCATTTTTTGTGTATTTTATTATAGCCTTTACAAAATTTTCTTGGAGGGTTTATCAGGTTCTTTTCAAATTTGGGTGGTATAACTTTCAGACTAATTTGATGGTAAACTGTGAAGGAAAAGTCAATAGCTTGAACAATGATGTCATAGGTCATGTGAGAACAAGCCATTTTAGGTACTTCACAGTCATGAAACTTACAAAACTATTCTTAGAGGATTCAACAGATCCATCTTAAAGTTGGGCAGCAGAATCTCAAGGCCTTCATGATGCTAATTGCGTAGCTTTTTTGTGTTGTGGAGCTGCGTTGCCATGGCGAGCGGCGAATTTCGATGTTTTGATGTGACAGGAAGCTGTTGTAACTTGACTTCACCGAGTCCAATCTGCCCCAGATTTTATATCCTGGAGAAGAGTTCAGCTTTAAAGACATTTACATGTCAATGTTGGCTCATAGTCTTTGCACCACCTACTGACAACAGAGGCTTGACCTTACATGGCATCAGATTTACATGGAATTTACATGGTGTGGTCTACACATGATATACAGCAACATGACGTATAATTAGCATGTGTGTTCTTTAGCACCACATAGTGGACATAGAAAGTTGTTATTGTTATTATTATTACTATTATTGTATTATTATTGCTGTTGTTATGGTTGTTGTGGATTCTTTTGCATTTCCTGTCTTACATCCTGTAGAGCTGGGCCCAAACAGAGAAGAAGTCATTTGACTGACCGAACTCGCCATGATATGTAGATCTGTAACTAACTGTCCCTGCTGGTCTCTGGTGTGTTTCAGACTCTCAGGTCAGCAGCTCTGCGGCTCCACCTGTGACAACGGCTCCTAAAGGCTCTCAGGTGTTCATGGTTCAGGTCCCGCCTCCTCCTGCTCCTGGGAAACTACCTCTACCGGCCCAGCCACCCGGCCCACCACCCGGCCCACCACCCCCCTCCTCCTCCATTGCCTACTCCTCTGGTCAGAGGATCGTCCTGCAGCCGGTCCAGATGGCATCAGGACTCCAGTACTACCGCAAACCAGACGGTAAATTGGTCCGACTGGTTCCCCTCAGCCAGCTGAGATCAGTCAACTTGAACCAGTCCACTCCACGAGGTGAGTCTGCAGGACTGACAGGGCGGGACAGCTGGGTCTGTGTTCGACCAAGCAGGTGGTTTCATTTTAATGGTTTACTGTCTCCTTCCTCCTCCAGCCTCGCCCTCAGTCCTCCCTGCTGCATCCCTTCAACCTCCAGTCGTCGCTGCTGGTAACCAAAAACCACCTCCGGCCACAGCCACCTCCACCCACACCTCCCTCTCCCCTTTGTCCGGCCTCCAGTCTTTCAAGGTGTCCCCCCTCACCTCCCAGCTCCGCCCTGCCTCTGGTTTCCTGTCTCAGAAGGGGACGTGCACCTTTAAAATCCTCCCTGCTAACAACAACATGGAGCCAATGATCATCACCTGTCCTAAAGTTCCTCCAAAGGTGGTGTCGGCTCCAGGCTCCTTCACTGTGCTCCAACCTCAACCCCCCAACGCGACCCCAGTGAACCTCATCTCCCTCAAACCCTCCACAGGTCAGGGGGCTGAGCTCGGGGTCAAAACAGTGACTGTGTCTGCGGTCCCAGTGGGTCCTGGTGGGTTATCAGCAGTCCCAGTGGGTTCTGGTGGGTTATCAGCAGTCCCAGTGGGTCCTGGTGGGGTATCTGCTGTCCCAGTGGGTTCTGGTGGGGTATCAGCAGTCCCAGTGGGTCCTGGTGGGTTATCTGCTGTCCCAGTGGGTCCTGGTGGGGTATCTGCTGTCCCAGTGGGTCCTGGTGGGGTATCAGCGGTCCCAGTGGGTCCTGGTGGGTTATCAGCGGTCCCAGTGGGTCTTGGTAGGGTATCAGCAGTCCCAGTGGGTCCTGGTGGGTTATCAGCTGTTCCAGTGGGTCCTGGTGGGTTATCAGCTGTTCCAGTGGGTCCTGGTGGCGTGTCTGCGGTCCCAGTGGGTCCTAGTGGGGTATCTGCGGTCCCAGTGGGTCCTGATGGGGTGATAGTCCACCAGAAACCTGCCGTCCAGATCCCTTACAGACCTCCTCCTCCAGCACCACCAGAGTCAGAGGTGACACCTGCCCCCCCACCAAAGCCGGAGCCGGCCTGCAACCTGTTGGACCTGGACATAATCTGTGTGGACTACGAGGAAGAGTTTGACGCCACAGAAACAGGGGGCGAGGTGAAGCAGCCACCGGATGTGGTGGAGGTGAAGGATTCGAGCAGCGAGACGGAGAACTCGTCAGATTTCAGTGACGAGTCGGCGGTCGAAGAAGAGAAAGAGCCGACTCCCATCCAGGTAAGAGATGTAGGTTAAAAACATTTGACACACTTTATTAGATTTTCAAGAAAAATAAACAGTAGTTAATTATAACACTATACAAACACACAAGAGACAAATAAAAATACAATAAAATTGTAATAGAAATAAAATCATAAATAAAAATAATGAACATATATATTTAAGAATTGGTAATGTTTCTCTTACAGTTAGTGAACACCAGTGTCCTTTTAATATCTGATGTCCGTCCAGAAATAACGTCCATAAATCCACTTTGAAATCATAAAAAAAAGAGGCTGCAGAAGTTGTCTGAGATTCATCTTGTTTTTAAGTTGGTCAGACAGATGTGAATATATTAAGTTTATCTTTGATGTGTTTGTCAGCTGCGTTTCAATCACAACATGTTGGAGAAGCAGCGTCGGAGGAAGTTATGGCAGCTGTTCGAAAATCTGAGGAGAGAAGTGGGACTGAGCCAAGAGAGGACGTCAAAGGTCTCCACACTGAAGAAGGTTCGACTCTTCAACAAACACAAACACATGTTAATACTAAAAGTTTCCACCTCTCCTATGTTCATTTGTTCCGCTGCCTCTTTCCCTTCTTTTATCTGAGTCCTCATTTCTCTTCTCAAGTTTTTCCTTCTTTTTACACATTGTACCAGTTACCAGTTTCTTAGTTGGTTAATTTGTTTGTTTTTAAGTTAGTTACTTAGTACGTTTTTGAGTTTATAAGCTAGTTTTTAAGTTAGTAAGTTGTTAAGTTAGTTGTTAAGTTTGTAAGTTAGCTTGTAAGTTAGTTTGTAATGTAGTTATTTAGTAAGTTCGTTAATTTATGTAGATTGTAAAGTAGTATGTTAGCAAGTAAGTTTGTAAGTTAGTTTGTAATGTAGTTACTTAGTAAGATTGTTAGTTTATAAGTTCGTTTGTAAATTAGTAAATTGGTAAATAAGTTAGTTGATATGTTTGTAAGTTAGCTTGTAAGTTTGTAAATTATTAGTAAGTTAGTTTTTAAGTTAGTTTGTAAGTTGGTTACTTACGAAGTCTGTAAATAAGTTTGTTTTGAAATTACCTGTGTGCAAGTTAGCTTTTACGTTAGTTAATTAGTAAGTTTGTTAACTTGTCAGTTAGTTTCTAATCTAGTTACTTAGTAAGATTGTTAGTTTATTAGTTAGTTTGTAAATCAGTAAGTTGGTAAATAAGTTAGTTGTTAAGTCTGTAAGTTAGCTTGTAAATTAGTTTGTAATGTAGTTACTAAGTTTGTTAGTTTGTAAATTAGTTTATGTTAGTTCGTAAATTATTAGTACGTAAGTAAGTTAGTTTGTAAATTAGTAAGTTGGTAAATAAATTAGTGAGTTAGTTAAGTTTGTAAGTTATCTTGTGAATTAGTTTATGTCAGTTTGTAAATTATTAGCAAGTAGGTTTGTTAGTTTGTAAGTTAGTTTGTTTTAAGTTGCTTCTTTGTTAGTTCATTGGTTTGTAAGTTTGTTAGCTCGTTTGTAAATAAATAAGTTGCTAAGTTGCTACTTCGTTTGTTAGTTTGCAAGTCAGTTACTTAGTGAGTCTGTTAGTGTTTAAGTTAGTTTGTTAGTTTGCAAATTTGTAAGTTGGTTAATTTGTTAGTTGTTAAGTTTGGAAGTTAGCTTGTAATTGAGTTAGTTTGTAATCTAGTTACTTAGTCTGTTAGTGAGTTAGATTTTTAAGTTAGGTTTTTTTGCAAGTTAACTTTTAAGTTTGTAAGTTAGTTTGAAAATTAATAAAGTGGTAATTTAGTTAGTGGTTAGGTTTATAATCTAGTCAGTTTGTTAGTTTGTATGTTAGTTTATGTCAGTTTGTAAATTATTAGTAAGTAAGTTCGTTTTTAAGCTAGTTTGTAAGTTAGTTATCAACTCTGTTAGTGAAGTCATTTTTAAGTTGATTTTTTGCAAGTTAGCTTTTAAGTTAGTCACTTAGTGTGTTAGTTTAAGTTAGTTGATCTGTTATCACAGTGTGGAGACAAACAGGTGTTGTGTTTTTTGCAGTCGGTGGAGGTGATCCAGGAGCTCTGGAGGACTGAGAAAAAACTAGAGAAGAAGAAGGAGAAACTACTCAAGAGGAGGGATAATTATCTCGCCATCATCGCTCCAATAACAGGTACGAATACTGAACTGTGTCACCAGAAACACTCTGTTCACTGACTCAGGAACAGCTGGAAGATTTAGCTTTAAAATTGTCTGCGCAGAGGCGCCGAGCACATCAACGATTATACCTGAGACCGAGACACTGTAAAATCTCAGGTAGTGTCCTTTTTTTTTTTTTTTTAGCTCAGCTGCAGAGAGACCAGCTTTGTTTAAAGAAGGCTTTTATCAGAGACGGACTTTTATGTCTCACGAAGTCTGTTTGAGGAGTAGATTTGGTCATATTTAGTTTGAATCCTCCTCCTCATCTGACATCAGCTTTGTGTTTGTGTTCAGAGGAGAGCAGACAGGTGAGCAGCACACGTCAGACATCACCTGAGCTGTCAGAGGGAGGAGGGACAGGAAGTAAGGACATAGAAGTGGTGGATCTGTTGGACGACACGGACGAGCCGACGGAGAACTCGTTTGAGGAGGAGAGACCTGTTACCAAGACGACCAACGCTGTCACCGTCTCAGAGGTACAAATTGGTTATATTCTCTACTGAGATAGACAGAGATAAACTGGAAAATATATGAATAATGAAATGTTGGGGAAATAATTAAAACTCAGTGTGCTTAGTTTTATTAGTATTTAGTCTGTTTTTTTAAGTCTGGTTTTATTTCACAATGTTGCTGAAAGAAGTCACAGTATGACTTTTGCAAAAGGACATTTTTAAATAAAAATTTTGAGGAGCTGCGACATTTGTGTCAAATTTCAGCCTCCGGGCAAAAACTGTGTTCGCCAAATGGCAGGATAAGTTTTGTTGATCATCTGACAGAGCCGCTGATCACAGCTAAAAATAATAATTCTACCCCCAATGAAAATTGTATTATTATGAAAATAAAGCTGATGGGGTCATATTTCATGATAATGAGCTATGTTTTATTTCTTCACATTATTGTCACATTTATATATTTTTGATTACACAGATGATTGATAATGTTGTGTTTGTGTGTGTGTGTGTGTGTGTGTGTGTGTGTGTTTGTGTCAGGCGGAGGATGAGGTTCAGATCATTGCCGCGGAGACGGTGGAGGAGAGCAGTCAGCTGAATGCAGCTCAGAAGAAGCTGGCGAAGATCCTGAGGAAGGAGGACTCAGAGTAAGAACTGATGCACTTCCTGTCTGATCAGCTGACACTTTCCAGTTTCCAGCTGCCGTCACAGTTATGATCAGCATCCTTTTCTTACATTTTAAAACAGTAGATAGACAGACTTAAAGTAAATTTAATATACTTTTAAAAGATCAAAGTCTTGACTGTTAAACCTTGTAACAGGCCGACCCTCCTGTGATTTAGTCTTTTCTTGAATAGCACTCATGATGGATTTCAGAGATGAGATCTGACGGAGGTGACAAAAAGTTATATAATGTCACAGCAGTCGTAGTGAGGAGCCATTTTATTTTTCAAAGTTGCTAAGAGTTCTATTACTGCTGATCAAAATACCATAATTCTTATTTAGTTTGGATTTAGAAGGGCCACAGAGTTGACGTGTTATGATTGAGACACATCTGACAACAGTATAATGTAATGAACTTAACAAAAAATAAAAAGCTCACCTCAACTTGAGCAGCAACTTTTCTGCCTTTAAGGAAACCAGGAAGTGAAGCAGGAGTCCTTGTGATGTAGCTGACGCCTTTTATGTCTGATTGAATTATGTTTTTGTTGTTGACAAAAATCTGGAACATGTCTTTAGAGAACCAAAATTTCACACACAAAAAAATGAAAAAAAGATGATTTTATCAGTACATTTTTACACAGATTTTATCAGTACTGCAGTAAGTTTTAGATTTTTAAGGCTTTTAACACATTTTTAAATTGTGTAAAGTTGCGATTTTTTTGTCTGAAACAAGGCTGTTTAGAAATTAAACTGAGAACAGGTCAAACAATTTTATAAATCATATTAATTTCATATATTTAAATCCTTTGAAAAATAATATTTCACCCCAGAAACTGAATTAGTGTGGTGATAAGTTTTAATTTTAGGAATAGGTGATACATACCTTACATGTGTTTTACAGCTGCAATGATTAGTCGAGTAATTGTTAATTTGATCAACAGAAAATTAATCAGCAACTATTTTGATTAATCAATTGAAGATTTAAATTATTTGTCAAGCTGTTATATCAACAACTGTGATAATTTCATATTCTGACATGAGAGAAATGTGTTTGCTTTCTTTGGTCTCACATTATAGTCAGCATAATATTTTGGGTTTGGAAATGCTGGTTGGACAAAAGAAGACATTTGATGACGTCACTTTAAGCTCCAGGATATTCAAACAGGCTTTTCTCACTGTCATAACTGTTCTGTTATTAACTGAGAAAATAATCTACAGATTAAATCAGTAGCCAACATACTGTAATTATTCAGCGTAGCTGTGATGCTGCCTCCTGCTTTTAAAACTCGACTCACTGTTTTGATGTCAGGAACATCCTTAATTTTACTTAGATTTGTTTTTAAGGGAGATGTTATTCTGTTTACTGCTCAAGAAACTTTAATATTTATTTTATAAAATTATAATAAATTATTTCTATGCACTGTTATAAAGAACTACCATGTGAATCAATAAAGCACTGGACTGATGCGGAGTATTGATGAGAGTAGCAGACCTCCTCTAGGTGTTTGTTACAGTTAGAAATTAAAAGCTTTTCTTAAGAATGTTGTTTGCTGTATTTTCTTTGACAACAACTAAAACTTTACAGAGTGCTTTCTAGTTGTAGTAAAGACAACATAATGTATCTCAGTAAATATTTAAGACACACAAGAAGAGTGAGCCTTCTAGAATAAACAGGTGATTATCAGCTGACATTTTGTGTATGATTGTTTTCTCTCAACAGAAGCAGCGTGAAGAAGCTGGCCTGTGTTCGGAGCCTCGCAGACGCCTTCAAAGCTCTCCAATCAGTCATGAACACCAACAACACTTCAAGGAGCTTTCTGCTGGAGCAGGTACGAGACAGAAACCAGACGAGCAGCTTCAGGCTGTGAATACACTCAATAAATATCTTCCTCAGTTCACGGTGGGAAACTGATTCAACACAGAATATCAGCAGGAGATTAAAGTTCTTTCAAACACTGACAGCGTCCTCACAGCACACTCTTTTTGTTTTTTCTGTGTTTCAGGCTAATCAGGAGATTCAGACTCTTCAGAGTGAGAATGGGAGACTGCGGAGTCTGAAGATCTGTCTGAACCAGCAGAGAGACGCCTACATCAGAGAGGTCTCCCAGAGATCAGGTGAGGATTCAGGTGATGGTGAGGATGATGAAGATGATAGTGATGATGCCTCCTAAGTCTTGGACAGCGCTGTCTGTTGGATCTTTTTTTTCTGTTAGAAATGACTCCTGTGTGACGTGCTGCCAGAAGGTGGAGCTGTAACCTGTGCGTGTGTGTTTGTGGCTGCAGGTAAAAGCAAGGAAAGAATCCGGAGCATGCTTCAGCACCTGTCGTCCAAACAGAAGGAGGTGGAGATGCAGGAGAGACTCCAAGCGGCCAATCAGCTGCAAGCAGCAGTAGGGGGTGGAGCCTGTTACTCTCCAACAGAAGACTCAACTGATGATGTCATCATAATCACATCCTCCAGCCTGCAGCAACAGTGCACTCCACAGGCTCCACCCACTTTTGTTTCTGTCCCACCTACCAGCACACCTTCATCCACACCTGTCCAAACGCCTGTCCAAACTCCTGTCCAAACGCCTGTCCAAACACCTGTCCAAGCACCTGTCCAGCAGCCTCAGAGGGTCCTGCAAGTGTCAAGGCCCATCCTCGCTCCTCCTGGTGTGTCCCACAGTGTATCAGTGGTGAGGGACAGGCCGAGGACGGTCCCCAACATCCTGTCTCGCAGTAAGAATCCAGCTGCATCACAATCCATTAAGGCCGTGGTACCAGCAGAGGTTCTGTCCCTGGTCGGTACTGCGTTGCCGGGGCAACCAGTCCTGACCCTCAGCCAAATGATGACGGCACCTACATTATTGCAGACTTCTTCTACACCAGGTACTGACCCCTCACAGTCATTCTGCTCTCTGCCTCAATAAGCTTTTATTTTGTAGTTACACACATCCTTTTCCTGTCTGTAGGCGTGGCTTCAGTCACCCTCAACATCTCCAATCTGGCCAATCAGCAGATCCACCTCACCTCACTGCCCCACCCCCCAACCGGTAAGATCTACAGCAGCTCTGCCCCCCTCACCATCACTAACCTAACAGGTAACTCAACTGACCAACTAACTAACTAACTAACCAACCCACTAACTAACTATACATACAGGTAACTCAACTAACTAACTTACTTACTCAACGAATTAATCAACAAATTAACCTTACAGGTAACTGAAATAACTTAGTGATTGACATACTAACCTTACTAATTGACAGATGTACTAACTCAAGATACTAACTAACCAACTTACTGAATAACCAACTAATTAACTTATTAATTGATTAACTTGTGAACTAATTAACCTTACAGGTGACTCAACAAGACAACTAACTTACTAACTAAACCTAACCAACTGACTTAACCAACACAAAAATACATTTTTTTAAATGTATTTAAAATTGAATTCATTTACTAACTGATTACTATCAACTATGTCACTAACTAATTGACTTATGAACTAACTGAAGATCATTAAGACGTCTTCAGTTAATTATCTACCCTCACAGGTAACCAACTAACAATCTTTACAGATAACTAACTTACAGATTAACTACCTAACACACTCACAAACTTACAAACACTTAACTAATTAACTAATGTACACTCTAAATAACAGACTAACTAACTCACAAATATATCAAATAAACAAAACAAAAAACTAATTAGCTTACTAACAAAACTGACTCAAACACAAACTTACATATTGACAAACAAAACTAACCAAAAGTAACTAACTAACTACCTAACTAACTGACTGACTGATGAACAAACTTATATAAACTAATATACTAACTTGCTAACTTAATTAACTAACTGTCTAACAAAACAGACTCACATACTTACAAAATGACAACAAAACAACCAAGTAACTTCCAAACTAACTATATAACAGACCAACTAATTAACTCACTGAAAACTAACTTAACTGACTGTCTGACTGACTCACAAACACACTTACAAAATAACAAAACAACTAAGTAAATAAATAACTTGCAAACTAAAACTAATTAGCTAATTAAGTAACTTAAAAACTAACTAAATAACAGACCAACTAACTAGCTAACTTACAAACGAAATGCTAACCAACCAACCCCAATCAACTTAACCTTACTAAACATAATTTCCTAAACCCAACTAATTAAACCTACCTAGCTAAACCTAACTTACCTAACCAACTAACTAAACTTGACCAACTCATTAACTTAAATAAATTTACTAACAGACCTGCTGACTGATTGTTACTGACCAGCTCACTGATCAACTCGTTAACTTATTGAAGGTCATTTAGGTGTTTTTTGGTTTTATTTTCTGACCTCGGCTGATCTTCATTGTTTTTGTTTACAGCCACAGACCTCAACAACCTGCTGCAGCTGGTTCAACCATCAACTACACCACAACAACAACAGCTATTACTACAACCCCAACAACCACCACAAACTAAACAACAAATCCTACAAACACCACCACCACCACCACCACCACAACAACTACAACAACAAACACCACCACAACAAATACTACAGCCACCACAAGAAACACAACAACAACAGCCGCCGCCACCACCTTCCCAGCAGCAGCAGATCCCAGAGGGTCCACCCCCTTCTCCTCCTGCTCCCCTCCTGGTGGTCTCTGCTGGATCAGACCCGATAACAGACCAGGACCAGCCTCCATTCCACACTGACACTACATCTGAGGCTCCACCCTCCACCCAGCACCCTTCCTCCACTCCTTGCCCAGGAGCGAGTGCTGACCGTCAGACTGAGGTCACAGAGGCAGGGCTTGAGGGGGCGGAGCCGCAGCAGGAGACCAGAGATGATGAGAGTCTGACGTCACTTCTCAACGAGATCGTCTTCCTCAACCAGCAGACCGTCACCACGGCAGAGACGCCTTTATCAGGGAAACCGTCCCCAGGGGATGATGTAATGGACGAAGATGAGGAGTATGGACGCGCCAACAGCCCCTGGCTCCTGGAGCTGGACTCTGACTCTGATGAAACCATTGCCACGGAGATGGGGGCGGCAGCGGTTAATGACGACACAGACATGACACCTGGTGGACCGCAGCTTGGACCTGTTAATGGGAATGCTAAAGGTGGCGTCCTGGCTCCGCCCCCTCTCCTGCAAATGAAGGTGGGCGGGGCCAAGGTGGTGGACCCTGCCAGCTGTGATGAAGCAGCAGGAGGGGAAGGAGAAGGAGAAGGAGGGGGGAAGAGGGAGGGTGGCGTGGCCTGGAGGCCGATGCCGAGGCTGGTTCCTCTGGGGCTAAGAGGAAACCCACCCAGCTGACATTACACTGACAGATGATGATGTCACAGCAGAGTTAGGATCAGCTGACATTACACTGACAGATGATGATGTCACAGCAGAGTTAGGATCAGCTGACATTACACTGACAGATGATGATGTCACAGCAGAGTTAGGATCAGCTGACATTACACTGACAGATGATGATGTCACAGCAGAATTAGGATCAGCTGACATCACACTGACTGATGATGATGTCACAGCAGAGTCAGGACTTCATTGGTCCCCTGCAAGCTGTTCTCTGCCTTGACGACACTTCATTGATGTTTACAGACGATCAGAGATTATGTTCACTACCTTTGTTTTATTTATTTTTGTCTTTACATTTCACTGAATTTAAAGTCTAGCTCCGTCCGCTCGGGTTTCAGTTGACGCTCCGTCTGAAGGGAGCAACGTGCAACCACGGCAACTTTCTGGGGAAATGTTGACGATTCTCAGTTGCCATGAATGTTGCTCTTTAGTCTCACAGGAAGATTGTTGCCAGAAGAAATTTGAGTCCACGTTCAGTCAGACAACTGCTGATGTATTGAGTGCCTCTGTGGTATCCAAAGACCTGTGTGTGTGTGTGTGTGTGTGTGTGTGTGTGTGTGTGTGTGTGTGCGCACGTGTGCAGACCTCAGTAATGTAAAAACCCAGTAGCCTCCGCTCTGGTTGATTTTAAACTTTTATGTTTTTCATATTTTCTATTGAAGCAGAGACTCTGAAAATCAAACTGCAGTTTTTACTTTTGTTTACTTTGTTTGTTGTGTATCAGGAGCATTTAGGAGAATCAAGTGGAAATATTTTGAGAAAAATCATCAGTGTTTCCCACAGAAGGAAAATCTATGTGTGTCGGCAGCTGACGGGGCGGCTTAACTTTTCAGTTGTTTTTTGTTGGGTTTTTTGCCTGTGTGCCCTCTCTAAATTCTGAGTTTTTTTCTGGGTTCATGAACACACAAGTCGTGATTTTGCCAAATAGGACATGCTCCTGGATCAACCACCCACATCGTGTTCCTGGCCCAACATCGCAATCAACCAATCACAGCCCTCTGACATCATCAGTGTGCTGCTCCTGCACTTCTGTCAAAGTTGCTTTATGCTCCTTCAGAGCTAAGTTAGTTTTACAAATTGAACTTAGTACAACTGGAAAAAAAATCCTCAGTAACTAAATAAAATATTAGCAAGTTAGCTTGCTAACTAGGTTGGCTTTGCTAACAAGTCCGTTTGACAATAGCCTAAAATACTGCTCATTGACATTAGGAGTGAGGATGATGTCATTTTTCAGTTGCAAAGACCTGCAAAGGACACATTTCCCCTCCTATTTAAAGCTATTTTTATTAAACAGCATTCTGCAATTTTGGAGGGAAAAAAGGCTTTTTGAAAGGCTAAAAAAGGAGGGAAAATGTGTCAATCGCAGGTATTTGCAACTGAAAAATTAAATTATCCACACTCTTAGTGAACAACATTTTAGCCTATTTTAGCTTATTTGTTAGCATAGCCAACCTAGTTAGCAAGCTAACTTGCTAACCCTCCAGTAGCTAACAGTGTTTTTGTTCAATGTTTCTGAGGATTTTGTTCAGTTGTATGAACTTTATTTTGGAAAACTAGCTTAGCTCTGAAGAAGCACAGGAGCAGCACACTGATGGTGTCAGAGGGCTGTGATTGGTTGATTGCAGTGTTGGTACTGGAATGCGATGTGGGATCACGTTGTACCCGTGAACGCAGCACAGGCAGAAATTGTCCTTTTTTTTCCCAGCAGCAGTTTGTGGAGTTTTAAGTCGCGAATGGATAATTGATCAGTCGATTCGCTCAGATGAGATCAATGAATGAGAGGAGCAGCTGTTTGTGAAGCAAACTTAAACCCAGTGCAGTGAACGGTTGAGTGTCAATTTCTGTTTGCCTCTGTCTGTTTATGATGAATGGTCCAGCTCGAGATAGAGAATGGAAACGTGGCGGCAGTTCTTTTAATCATGACGGGCCGCCACAAATCAGTGAAACCCTGCAACATCACAAGAAAAATGATCTTTTTTTGTTGCAGAGGTAGCATCATCTGAGGCAGGAGGCGGGTCGAAGGTTGAGATGTTGTTTAAAAAGTTGTCATATTACAACAACACTGACTCACTGTTTCTCAAACTAAATCTTACATTACATTTTCTGCCAGATGTGTGTGTGTGTGTGTGTGTGTGTGTGTGTGTGTGTGTGTGTGAGAGAGAGAGAGAGAGAGAGAGAGTACGGGCTTTCATTTTAAGGATTTTCATTTACATGCTTTCAGTTAAGTCAAACAGGAAGTAGAAACACCTCGGTCATGTTCAGATCAAGTATTCTGTTGTTTTAAAGGAAACACTTTTATTAATCGTCTGAACGCTAAACTGCTGAATAAATACGTTTTATTTCTTTTTTGGGGAATAAAAAGAGTCTGAGGTTAGGTCAGTTCTTCGTATCTAAACAATAAAAATACTAAGACTGTTTACAGGAAACAGCTGGCGCATCACCTGGACGACTAAAGGACCAGTCTGGTGTTTAAAAGCATCAGATGAAGCTGCTTCTCCTTGTGTTGCTGTTTGTACAGTGTACAGATGTTCTGTTGGGTCGAGGGTTCCTTTTTTTCCTAAATTTGTATTTTTGTACGCGTTGAAGAACCTCCGATGTAAATAAATGTTCTCTGAAGGAAGGCGCCTCACATTACATGCAACACTCAATATAAATAAAGTTTAAATACAAACTTCTGACTTTTGACTTGATTTTTAAATTGCGCAAATAAAACAAGATTTTGTTTTAACCGTTATAATTTGAGCTTTAGACTTATCAACTGAGAGAGGAGCCAAAATATTAAACGTTACTATAACTAGTCCCTGAATGCATCATGGTGACATTTTTTGTATGGAAGCAAAAAAAAAAAAAAAAGTAAAACCTTTCTTAATTTTTATATACTGACTTTATACAGTAAATATACTCATTGGCCACTTTATTAGGTACACCCTGCTAGTACCAGGTGGGACGCCCTTTTTAATTCTTGGTGTCACAGATTCAACAAGGTGCTGGAAACATTCCTCAGAGATGTTGGTCCATATTGACATGATGACATCACACAGTTGCTGCAGATTTGTCGGCTGCACATCCATGATGAGAATCTCCCGTTCCAGCACATCCCAAAGGTGCTCTATTGGACTGAGATCTGGTGACTGTGGAGGCCATTGGAGTACAGTGAACTCATTGTCATGTTTGAGATGATGTGAGCTTTGTGACATGGTGCGTTATCCTGCTGGAAGTAGCCATCAGAAGATGGGTACACTGTGGTCATAAAGGGATGGACACGCTCAGCAACAATACTCAGGTAGGCTGTGGTGTTTAAACCATGCTCAGTTGGTACTAAGAAAATCTCCCCCACACCATTACACCACCACCAGCAGCAGCCTGAACAGCTGATACAAGGCAGGATGGATCCATGCTTCCATGTGAATGTGGTTTTTCCAATCTTCTATTGTCCAGTTTTGGTGAGAAAACCCGCGTGAATTGTAGCCTCAGTTTCCTGTTGTTACATGACTAAATGCATTGAGTTGCTGCCACGTGATTGGCTGATTAGATATTTACATTAACGTACATTTGGATAGGTGTAGCTAATAAGGTGACCAGTGAATGTATAATGTATTTTACTAACATATTTCAGGATGCAAGGGGTTTGAATTGAAACATTGTTGTATCTTGTAGTGTTCACAATTAAGGTAGAAAATTAAGTCCAATAAAATTGATGACTTGGAAATTTCTAGAATTTTAAAATATAAAAAAAATCTAAGTTGTTTTGTGGGATGTGTAGTCCCTCTAATGTCGAGCCAACTCTGATTTATTTTTATTTTCTTATTTTACAAACATCTGGATCTACTGTTTTGAATATACGTGTGTGTGTGTGTGTGTGTGTGTGTGTGTGTGTGTGTGTGTGTGTGTGTGTGTGTACTCAACAGCAGCAATTACATTTCACAATAACAAAGTTGTTGTAATATTCAAATTATTCTAGTGTTTCTTTGCCTCATGTTCTTTTTTTAACTCCTATTTGAAGTGAGCAAATAATAATAAACAACATCAGATATTTGAATAAACATAGCTTCTTGAGATCAATATCAAAATAAAATTAATAAATAACATCACATTTTGGGGTAAATATGTCTACTTGAAATGACTTATCAAAATGAAATAAATCACCAGAGAAGATGTTTAGTGTAAATCTGCAGTTTGTGTTTCTGTCGCTGGGGCGCGCCGCCGCTTCACTCTGTGTTCACTCTGCAGCGTGGACGCGTCAGATGCGTCACATGCGTCAACATCAGTCAGACACGACGACACCGGAAGTAAAGGGGATTTACCGTCAAAGTAAAAGCACGGTGTTGTCTTTTATGTGTTTGTTTTTACATTTCAGATAAAAGAAAAACACTATAAACCTACTTTTTTAAGATTCAGATACTTTTCTGGAGTCAAAATAATGAGACAACAATATAAAACACTTCATCACAAATAAAAGTCCTGCACCAGAAGTACAAACTGCTTTATAAAGTAGACTATATTATTAGATTTATGTTACATGTTATTATTAGTATTTTAAAACTTAATTTTCTTTAAAAATGTTTTTTTTAAACAGTTAGTGCAGTCAGAGTAACTTTTAAAAATCTAACAACTAATTTATGGTGGAGGGAGGGTCATACATTTTAGCCAGGTCACACACAGAAAAATATTTGTAGCATCGAGGAAGCTAAAAATACAATTTAACAAATACACCTAATAAATAGGTAGATTAATGAATAAAGTCACACCCCAGCTCTATCCTCCCCTCCTCCGATTAGTAAAGAACAGTCCCTAACAAAAAATAAATACATTAAAAAGTAATAATAACAATATGTTCATATGTTTTGTATAAAAATCTGAAAAAATATGGAGTGAGAAATTCATTCGTTCAGTCATTCATTCAACCTTTATTTATTGTTGAAGAATCATTCAGGGCTTGCCCTCATTTTCAATGATGAGGAGAGTAAAAAAAGACTAATAAAATGCAGTCAAATGGAACAATAAAAAAGACAGTAGGCTAACACAATTTAATTTGAGGACGTTGGGACTTAATTGTCATCTTGTTTGAGGACGTTGGGGCTTTATTATCGTCTCATTTGAGGACACTGGGACTTAAAAGTTTGGGTCTCAGGAGGATATAAAGAAAGAGCCCCCAATAGGAGCAGTTTTATTCTGAAAATCCTGACCGGAAGTTCTTGTGTCGTTGCCGCATGCGGTCTTGACACTGGCGGTGGGTCCGTCGGCTCAGTCCGGTCTGGCTCGTGTTGAAGCCGCTTCGTGTCTTCGCTGCGGCGGAGGAATAAGATGCGGAGCAGCAGCGGAACCGGAGCCCGTGACCCGGATCAGCCCAGAACCAGAACCAGAGCCCGGCCAGCTGAACCCTCCCCCGGCACGGCACGGCTCGGCCCGCAGACAGCATGACAGCAGCAGCGGCAGCGCCGGTAGCGGAGGAGCGAGCGACAGAGAAAGGCTCCAGCCGCTGAGAGAGGCAGTTAGCCGGGGAAGCTAAAGGCGCGATGACCGCGGAGGGAAGCGGAACGATCCGCAGCCGCATCAAGAACCTGCTGCGCTCCCCGTCCATCAAACTGAGGAGGAGGAGCGGCGGCACCGCGCGGCACAAAGAGGACCTCAGCGACAAGGTGCGCGCTCACTCACACACACACACACACACACACACACACACACACACACACACACACTGTTCATCAGCTGCTACCATTAAAATAATTTAACTAAATTATTGTTCTCATATAAACATCATTAGCTTTAATGTTCTTTATCAGATTTGACTGAGACATAAAAATAATATTATTATCTTATCTGTGATTACTGCAGTATTGTAGGACACTTGGGGACTGTTCATTATTTATCAGAGGATGGAGGCAGCTAGCTCCTCAATGCTACAAATATTTTTCCGTGAGCCTTCCTGACTGGTGGAGAATGCATGACCCTCCCTCCACTGTAAATGAGTTATTAGATTTTAAAAACTTAAGCAGGATTTATACTTGTGCGTCAGCTCTATGCAGAGCCTACGCTGTAGCCTACACTGTTGTGAGCATTTATACTTGTGTAGTGTGTCTGTGTCACTTTGCAGTTACAACTCCAAAACAGAGTTTCGGGGGAGTTTCTGTGAAGTGTTGCAAAGTTTAGTTGATTCAAAACACACATTAAACACACATTAAACATGGCTTAATAAAGACAAATTCAAACACAAGTACACAAATCAGCTTCACTATAATGCGCAGCTTTCACAGACAAACACTTGTCTTTATCTGGACACATTTTCCCCACAAATACAACATGCTAACATTATTAGCACAAGCCTATGGCATTTTACATTGTATAAATTAGCCTAGCAGCTAGCAAAGATTTCCTGTACTCATACTGAAGCCAGGATAAATCACACACAAGACTTAAAATGCTATTTTTGTGGCGGCTTTATTGTTTTCACAATTTATTTTTTCTTATCTGTGAAATTAAAGTCAATAAAAGCTTTGTTTCCACTGAGGGAAATGGTTTCAGCTCACAGAGACAGACAGGAGGTCTGCGTTGCCACGACATGTAGTTACATTTCTGGGGAGGTGCCCGTCAGGCTACGGTGTACGTGTAGGCTCTTATGTCAATGCAGAACCTATGCTGTATGGCGTCTCTTTGACGCAGAAGTATAAATTCCACAATAGAGCCGCTACAGAGGCCCTTTTTTATGCCACCTTTGCAATAATAGTGGCATCGTTCTTCTCCAGCGTGTGATTATAGACAGCATGTTGGCATCGTGGAATCAAAAGGAGCATGACGGGCATAACATGGAACTCAACAGCGTTGGCCTCTAGTGTGATATATAACATGTGTCAGCAGCACTTGACAAACAATAACAATGAAATAACGTGACAGTAACAATTATTTACCGTCCGTTATATAACGGCTGATCTCGTCCTCTGCTCGGAGAGTAAGGAGCTCCTGCACCTCATTGTTTTCCCAATTTGCAGAAATTTTCAGCTTTCTTTGAGTTAGCTGCTAACTGCTACAAGGTGCTTTTTAAATCTCCAGCGGTGGGTCGCATTCATAACACATCATCAAAATGTCACACCTGTGCCGCCCATGAACCCGTCCTGCGGGCTGTTCCTTTTATATAGACCTCATTTTGGCACTGTTACGACCTCTGCTGATGGCTCAGAGGCGAGACCACTTTGTCCCCCCATTCCATGATTGTGCCTTCTGTGCAGAACTGTGAGGCGGCATAAGAGATGTAGACTCACAAGTCAGTCGTTAGACCAGGGCTTGACGCTAACCTTTTTCCCAAGGAGCACATGTGCTCCTAAGTTGAAAAAGTAAGGAGTGCACAAAGAACTTTAGGGGCACAATGTAAATTGATCAAATAATGTGTTTTCTGTAATAAACGTGATGCAAATAGACATTTACAAGCAAAATTATTTAATGAATTTGTATACAAAATGTACAGAAAGGTAAAATCATCAAGTTTTGAAAAAGTATTGCAATTTAATTTTGTCTTTAATGTTATTATCTTATATTATCTTTGCAATATGATTATCTTATATAATGTTATTACTATCCTAAAACATTCTCCAGGTCCTCTGAAACTCTGCAGGACTTAAGCCTCTTTCACACAGAGCTTTCGCGGCACCCACCACGGGGTAGGGCGCAGAGGACAGGATTTGGGGGAGTACAGGCTCGTTCAGGAGCTACAGCTCCATGGTGACCGCTTCCGGGTCTACTTCAGGCTCTTCTCTGCTATTGGACGCGCTGCGCCGAGGTGTCGTCACAGCGTGTTGTGGTGAAATTAAAAAATTTCAATTCGAGTGCAGGCTGGCGGCGCGCGCCGCTCAGCTCGGCGGCAGAGCGGTGCGCTTTTGCGCCGCAGTAGCACATACACAATGAATGGGTTCATCGGCGGAGGTCTGCGCTTTGCACGCTCTGTGTGAAAAGGGCTTTATTTCCACTCTGCCCAGCAGCGGTACCGTGGCGAACGGTCTCTAAAGGCCTCTACACATGATCAGCTGTAAAACCGCTTTGCGCTGGCTGTCCCATTGTTTGTCTATGGAGAGGGCAGCAACGCCTGACAAAGCGGCACTGCTACCCTTGGCGTCGCGCACCGCTCTGATTTTCTGCCCGAGTGCTGCACTCAGAGTTGAAATTATTTGAACTACGGGGAGAACAGAGCAGGCTTCCCCGGAGATCCATCCGGTCCATCTCCTCCACACTTTGACTTATTTCCACGCTGCCGACAGCGGGACTTATATTCATTGTGCCGACAGTGGCTTGGAAAACCGCCCATAACCCTGTCACACGGGGAAGAGGGAAGGCGGAGGTTCCTCCAACATTTGCGCTTAGATTATCACATTTTTTTATTGACAAAAATATAGGCTGCTTCAGCTGTTTTTTTTATGCGCACATGTGCCCCTAAATATTTTTTACAGTTCGCACACACCTATTTTTAGTCGCAAATGCGAGTGAAACGCTCGCACTGTCGAGCCCTGCTTTAGACGCTTTGCTTAACTAAAGACTGATGACGTTCTCCCTGATTTTGTGTTTAGATGGGCGGATACAATTTCAGAGTTTAAAAAAACTCCCTACGTTGCAGAACCAATATTAAATCAGCAGGGCGGTCCTTCGGTGGCTCGCTGAACTCTTGTGCTTGTAAACATAGTCCGACTAGAAACACATGTAGCGGTACAAAATGGCTCAGACGTGCTCGCAGAAAATGGTGTCAAAGTTAGTGGGTGTTTGTCACGTTTGTGGTGACACATTCTCGCCAACTAAAAGAAACAAACATAATCTTTTACAAGGCCATGACTCATCCGTCCAGCTGGACTATAGAGGGAATCGCCTTGTTGTTTAAAAATACTTCCGGGTAGAAAACCAGCAGAGCCTTTAGCTATATATATAGCCTATATATCACATTTTTCACATCACTGTATCACCGTTTAGACTAATCCGATGTTTGTACAGTCTATAAACACAATGATTGAACAAACATTACTATTTCTGTGTGCACGTTTAGCTGGGCTAACCGTTAGCTGTTAGCCCTGTTAGCTGTTAGCAGGGTCTGTAATAGGTAATAATTCATTAAACGGTCCGTGAAAAAAAAATTTTCTCCAGCGGATATCTTAGTTACAACATGATTGAGCTAACTGGAGTAGTTTCATGTCGTATCCGACAACGGGAGGCTTTTAACGGATGGTGATCCTGATGTTATCTTTGCTGCTAGTGTTAACGTTAGCTGTCCCTGTCAGCTGCAGCCACTGATGCTTTCTAGATATCGTCATTTCCCAAAACTGAATAAATACCACACATAGCAACACAAAATTGCTTTGCTAGCTCAATCATGTTGTAACGGCTGCATGGTTGATGCGTACATGCTGATTCAGGTGCTATCAGAGCCGATCTGCGCATCACTATGACTTAATAATCAACTCAGTCAATTAAAACAACCTGTCCTGAGTTAGGAGTGTATGTCGCCGACAGAAAGAAAGAAAGAAAGAATGAAAAGGGAAATAAAGAGAGAAGCAGCGTACACCTCACATATTTATTTCTCACAGTTGTGCACACGTGTGGCTGGCATGCAGAAGCACCGTCTGTGTGTCTGTGTGTCGAAGGTGCGAGCCGCAGCGTCAGCTGCTCAGGTAGAGAGGCTGTGTAGCCCGGTGTGTTTTTTTCACTGATTCGGTTCTGCAGGTTCTCTGCTGGTACACTGGAGACGGGGATCAAGCAGATTGTCTCACTCGGGATAGATTGTGCTTTTTTGCGTTTGTGCGTTTTTGCGTTTGCGTTTATGATTGACGTGCGATTTATTTGCGTTTAGAGGGAATAAATTTCCGTTATAACGGAAACGTGGGCACAGTTATCTATACAAAATACACAGACTAACTAACTAACTGATTGACTAACTAAAAATTGAAAAAAACATAGCTTGCACCGTTAGCTCCGGTAAGGGAAAGCATGAGGGAAAGTGGCTGACCGGAAGTCACGCACAAAAAAACGGAAGTTGATCACTATTTACTTCCGTGTTTGAAAATAAGGTGGATAAGAGATGCGATATAAAATTTACAACAAAAATATAAAGTTTTAAGAAATGTGTTCTTAGATGATTTTACCTTTAGCACACAGATTTTGAGCTAAAGGAAAATTCTTTATTTACAAAAATCATCTTGTTTTTTTGTTGTTTCTTTTTTTTTAAAAAAAACATGTCCTCACTTTGTCTAGAAATCTAACTGGTCCTCAGTATGAGTGCGTGACAGGTTTACTGCACACACACACATGCACACATGCACACAATCACAGAGGTGACTGCGTTCTGCTGTGTTGGCGTATTACACTCTCTCTCTCACACACACACACACACACACACACACACACACACGCAAAGAGGCATGGATGCAGCAGACCTCTGCAGTTTGTTCAGTTCAGCTGGAGTCAATAAAGTTTCACACATCAGATTCAATTTCACACTTCAGTTCAGTTTTTATTGGTTTGGATGCAGAACAGGACGAATTATTAAAAACATGAATGAAAACTACAACATGAAACATGAAAACTACATGAATCAGACAGTGAGGAGTAAACAGTGACCAGGTGTGAATGTTCCTGCAGATAAAACAAATAAAACAAACACTTCATCTGAAATGTTTTGACACAATGACAGCCTCAGTCCGAGCAGCTTCAGCCGCTAGCGGTCTTTGAATGTTCAGGAAGGAGGTGTGCTTGGGTGGAAATGGGAGTTTCAAAATAAAGGTGTATCTTATCCTCCTGTGATCCTGCGTCCTCATATGAGGATGTTACACTTTGGGATCGCTGCTCTGTATACTTCCTTCTGCTGAAATACAACCGGTTGTCCTCATTAGTGGATTTTTTTTGTGCCATCTAGTGGAAGCAGACCCTGGTCCTGACTGGGTTAACTGGATCCTGACTGAACTAACTGGGTCCTGACTGTGGTAACTGGGTCCTTTACTGGGTTATCGTGGTCCTGACTGGGATAACTGGGTCCTGACTTTGGTAACTGGTGCCTGACTGGGTTAACTTGGACATTACTAGGATAACTTGGTCCTGACTGGTTTATCTGGCTCCTGACTGTGGTAACTGGGTCTTGACTATTGTAACTGGGCCCTTACTGGGTTACCTGACTGTGCCTTGAAATCTGGCACAGACACACTTTGGGAAAATATCTAACATTATAACTTTGAAATTTTTAAATTCACATGAAAAATTAATTTTTTTTTTTAAATGAGGAAAACACTAAAATTATTTTTACACTGCACCTCTTTGATGTCCAGCTTGTGTTGCTTTCACACCAAATACTGAGATACAGACATTTTCTTTTTCTACTATATTTAGTCTTCGTGTTTCTTCTTTAGATGTGATGGAATATGAAACAGTCCCATCGTGTGTCCAAAGGCTAAATAGTGGGCGAAACTTACAGTTTGATTGGTTTTGATAATGTCTCCAGGTTTGTGTTGAGGGGAGAACAGAGAAGATTTCGACCAACAGGAAGTCAGAATGTTTCTGCTGTGGGCAGAGAAAGTCTCCTGAGTGCAGAGCTGTGGGTTCATTCAGTCGACTCAGTGAAACAGAAATAATACAGACGCAGTGAGCATCCTGTCTGTCAGGTTGTTCCTGTCTGTTTGTCCCTGCAGGGCTTCTGTCCGTCTCTCAGCACTTTCATTCAGCCATTAAAACTCCCAGAATGCTTTGTGCTGTGTTTGAACTGTGTGTGTAAACGTGATCTCAGTCCTCAGTGTGTTTGGCATTATGTGTGCAGTAATTTCTAACCTGAGGGTCCGGGGCCTCTAAAGGGTCACATAAAGAATGTTCAAGGGTCACATGATGGTGAACAGGAGAAGAGCACTGGCAGCAGGGCGCTCTTTGATGACATCACAAACGTTGATTGGCTGAGGCAGTTGTTGTCTCAGGGCTGTCATACAAAATGTGGTTCTCAGGACAACGACCACTTGGCAAAATCAGGACGTGCGTCTCATTTATCCAGTATTTTTCGCCCGTCCCAGTGGTCGGCACATCTGGGTGATGTTAGTGTCTGTTGGATATGTTTCCAATCACATCTCCTACAACTGCAGAGAAACACTGGCACAGTCCTGTTCTTATGTATAACTCTCTCTCCAGATGCTGTAGCTGACAGGCATACCGGGAACCGGCAGCTCCGGTGTCTTAATTTGCCTCGTCATGGTGACTGACTCGCACGCCATTCTGTTTGTTGTCCTCAGTATTTGTTTATTGTGTTTTGTATCATAGACCTACAAACATGTCTGACTTTGATCCTCTGCCTGACCCTCCCTGTGTCCAAGGCTGTTCATTTATTTCAAAAGGTCCAGGCTATTCAGTTGTCCCACATCATCACAATATCGTTAACATAACATAAGCTAGTGGATTTTTAATACAAGGTGGTAACTAGGGTTGGGTACCGAAACTCGGTACTTTTTGTACTTGGTACCGATTCACGTCGGTACTACCGAGTACCGATTCACTTAAAATGAAATGGTGCCAAATTTCGGTACCTGAGGTGGAGGCGGAGCGAGAGCGCATGACTCGCGCCTCAGACTCAGCAACAATGGCAACCAAAACAATGTGCAGACAAAAGTTAACGTGCAGCACTGTTCCTAAATGTTCTCAATAAAATGTTGATACTGAGAAGTTTAGACTATAGGCCCGAACGACGCATAGTGCATCCAAATTCACACCCGTTCTTCTCTGTGGATTTTCTCCACGACTGTGCGTCATAGCGAGAAGCTACGCATATCAGCGGAAACAGCAGAATTGTAGCTTTCCGACAAGGCCAAGCACTTGTCAGTAATCCAGTGTTTTCACAGCGAAAAAAATTGATAAAATTACACTAAAATGATGTATAACAGAGCTTTCATACAGCTCTGCACACACATTACTCTTGGATGGATTACTTGCGAATGCAGGGTCGCACAGAAATGCCATGCATATCACATGAAAGTGCAGGACCGGAGCTTTCCAGTGATACCACACACATCATTGTGCTGTCATCCCATCACGCTATAAATACAGATCAATTGTTTACAAAATAAAAACCTGACGAATTTCTTTACAATCCATTATACAGATCTTGTTATCAGTCACTTCATATAGTGAGGAATATCGTATCTTACCACGTCTTAGGCTTGCGTGTGTTTGTCCCTGTCTATCCACATTTGTAGTCCAGCTTTCAAGATGCAAATATCTCCATATTGTCCAGTTGACACTCCATCAAACTTTGTATGACAAGACCAGCCACTTCACCTTTGCACACCCAGACAACTGCAGCCTAATTATGCATGCTGACAGGGCCGTAGTCACCATATACGTTGAGGGGGACACACCCCCCCACCAATGCCCAAAATGCTCCCCCCAATATATAACTGAAACTGAAAAACAAATATTATCTTGGAGGACATCATTGCACTTGGTTGACTATTTTTCTATGATCTTAGATGTAAATATTGCATGTTTCCTTCAGATAAAACACATTTTTGACTTGTGAATGAGTCAATGGAATTTCTTGCAATAATGAAAAAATACTGGCAATCATGTCTGCCTGGCACAAACCACATGTTTTGGACAGCTGTGAAGTGACAGAATGTCCCAGCATCATGGTTCTTATATTGCCAGATTCCAGAGAGTCTCCCCTCTTCATATATGGCAAAATATGTCTTTTTCCAACTTGCTATGGTGAGATACATGTAAAAATGTAAGAATTCAAATCTGGTTAGCCCAGATTGTCCTGAAAAAAAACAAGATATAGCATGTGTATGTAGCCTTTATAATGACTGTGATATGAGCTTAAAAGTAAAGGCAGTAAAAATACCCCAAAAAGGCCTAGGGCCCACAGGGTTAAAAAGGACTGAAATAAGGTACCGTTTGGTACTGGTACCGAATTCCAGATACCGGTACCGGTACCGTATCGGTTCAGTTATAAACGGTACCCAACCCTAGTGGTAACCACTGTGTGTGAACACATGAATGGGTCAGACCTGCAGCACTGGATTTGAAATGAACTGTAATAAACAGTCAGTTCTTTTGATGTCATTTTGGTCAAAGTAGAGCAAACGTAGTATAATAATTAACTAATTACTCTACACAGAGAGTAATCCTGTAAATGAAAGTAACTAGTTATATGTAATACTTTATATTTTGAGAGTAACTTTTCCAACACTGATAGTTAGTGTTATTTTGTGACTCTGGTGAATCTTACCTAACCCTTTAAAACACCAAACCAGTCGATGTCTGGGGGAGACGTGAGAACAATAGAGACGACTGCAGCTGTTAATAGTTCATCTTATTGTCTGGTACAGTAGATACCATCACGTCCAGCAGGCCTCACTGTGTGTGTGTGTGTGAAGATCTATCTGTCAGTAACCTGATTCTGTGGTCATTTTGTCGAAGTTAAAGACTTTTATTTTGTTGGTTTTCTTCTTTTGATTATTTTAATAATTTATCTTTTTTTCTAGCTATCCTCATTCAGAGGCAGAGAAAACACTTTGTCTGGACTTGCATGCCTGAGGACAGAGTGTGTGACTGTGTGTGTGCGTGTGTGTGCAGTAATTATGTCCTCAGGGAAACACTTCAGATCTCTACAGTCTGAATCTTTGACCTCAGACATCTGAGAAACATCTGTGTTCACCAACAGATGCAGGACACGCAATATCCGCAGTACCAGCCGTATCTGTAGCATCTGTACTATCTACAGTATCTACAGTATCTGTGGTATCTGCAGTATGTGTAGTATGTGCAGTAGGCTTGGCCAATGTTATGGTATACCAGAGTATTTAGAAATCCTGACGGTATGATTTTAATATACCGTCAAAATACAGGCGCCACCAGAGCTGCCTTTTCCCTCAGTCGCTACTGGTAGTGCTGCAAATGAATACATCATACACCATATACCCCAGTGAAATTTCAGCAAGGTATGAAAAATATATACACCCAGGCCTAATGTGTAGTATCTGCAGTTTGTGTAGTAACAGTGGTGGAAATAGCACTCTGATTCTTTTTTCCCACTTGTTGTTTGATCCATTTATACAGCAGAGAAAAGACTGTAGATAGTAAATATTTTTGCTGCATATGATTATTTTTATTATTTAGTTATCACTCTTCTAATAGAGTGCTGCAGGTATGAAGTTTTTCTGTAGGCCAACATGGCAGTTAGCGTGGCCCTGCTTCCCTCATCAAAAAGCCTCTATGGGATTTTTCCATTGGTTTTTGAATTATTGCAGAAAATAAACCCTGGGGCAAATGAACTTTTATGATAGCTACACTCTTTGTTAGGCTAGATGATCTCCACATATTGAGACCACTTTTATGATCTTTGAAACAGAAATGCAACCACCAGAAGGAAGTAGGCTAATGTTAGGCTATAAATTAACTATACCACAGTTGTATGACTTAAATGTTACCACCGCAATGACACATAAAAATGTGTTCTGTGTGATGACGTTCTGTAGTCTCATTTAGCCACTTGTTAGCAACCACCTTTTGAGGACACATAAAAGCTTCAAATTTCATTAGCTGGGTATTTACTGATGTGTTTTATATCATAGAACAAAACATGAAAGTCTCTTAAACTGGTCTCAACCACAGACCTTATTTCAGGCATCTAACCGAAAGCACATACAAAAAACCATTGACCTCAAGATGAGGCAACAGGGAGTGGAAGAATGCTGACTAATGATTCATTTTGTGGTTTTAGGACTCATGCCTGGGCACGCTATTAGAGTGTGCAGTAAACCCGGAACTCCATTCGCGCTTTTAGCACTTCCGGTTCTCTCGTCTAAAAGTCAATATGTTTTTTGAATGGGATTTTGGTAAAATGCCTCAAATAAGGTCTGTGGTTAACAAAAGCTTTAGCGAGTTTCAGGTTTTGTTCCACGACATAAAACACGTCAGTAAACACCCTACTTGTGAATTTTGAAGCTTTTACGTGTCGTAAAAAAAGGCGGTTGCTAACAAGTTGCTCAATACGACTACAAACCCTGTTGGGGATATTAAACGTCATCACCCCCAAACAGGCGAGAGTGCTGGCAGTCCGCCGTTACAGCTTCTTATTTAGCTTAAACAGTCCGATTTCCCCATTATACAATGTTTTTAAAATAAAGCGGCCGAAATCAGTTGAAAGCTTAGTGGCGGTGACGTCAGAGTCATGCGGCCGTGGAGTAGTCATGCAGTCCGTTAAAGCCTAACGTTAGCTTTTTACTTCTGGCGATCGCATTTAAGCTTCAAATGTGGTATGAAAGGTGTTCATATGTGAAGATTATCTCGCTGAACAAAACCTGTAAGTATCATAAACTTGTGTTAGCCACAGAGCTGATTTTCTGACATAATCCAAAACGCAATGCAAAAATCACATTCACTTTCTCTTCCGGGAACCAGCGCGATGCTAAACTTCAGGGTTTTGACGTCAGCCCTGGTACACTCTATAGGACCAATAATGACTACAGTCATTTCTGGCTCCTGATTAGTTGAAATCACACTCAGTTAATGTAGCTGAAGTGATGGAGAGCTAATGTTAGCAGCTAATGTCAGCAGCTAATGTTAGCTGTCAGCAACTAGTGTTAGCAACTAATGTTAGCAGCTAATGTCAGCAACTAGTGTTAGCAGCTAACATTAGTTGCTAACATTAGCAACTGTTAGCAGCTATTGTCAGCAACTAGTGTTAGCAGCTAATGTTAGCAATTATTACTAGCAGCTATTGTCAGCAACTAATGTTAGCAGCTAATGTTACTGATGTTGGCAACCAATGCCAGCAACTAATATTTGCAGCTAATGTTAGCAACTATTTTCAGCAACTAGCCTAATGTCAGCAGCTAACTTTAGCAACTAATGTGAGCAGCTAACTTTAGCAACTAATGTTAGAAGCTAACTTTAGCAGCTAATGTTAGCAGCTAAGTTTAGCAACTAATGTGAGCAGCTAACTTTAGCAACTAATGTTAGAAGCTAACTTTAGCAGCTAATGTTAGCAGCTAACTTTAGCAGCTAATGTCAGCAACTAATGTAAACAGCAAATGTCAGCAACTGACGTTAGTAGCTAATGTTGTCAGCAAATGTCAGTCATTAATATTAGTACTTAATGTTAGCTGTCAATGTTAGTAGCTAATGTTAGCAGCTCACGCTAGCAGCAAATGTCAGCAATTAATATTAGCACCTAACAGTAAAAACCAATTTTAGCAGCTAATGTTATCGACTAACGTCAACACCTAATGTTAGCAGCTAATCTCAGCAGCTAATGTTATCGACTAATGTCAACAGCTAATGTTAGCACCTAATGTTAACAGCTAATGTTAGCACCTAATGTTAGCAGCTAATCTCAGCAGCTAATGTTAGCAGACAGGTCATTTCTACCTGCAGAGCTAACTGTGTGCAGCCTGTGTTAGCATTAGCACTGCTGCTACCTGCTGTTTGTCACTGGAGTTTGTGTCATGTTAGTTAGCTGTCAGCCAGAGCTAACAGATGTGTGTCAGAGGTTTTGGAAATGTGAGGATGGGTGTTACATTTATATTCACCTCTGTACAGTCATTTTAGTGTTTCAGGAAGTAGCTTTGTTTTTAAATACTAATGAAAATGTCCATATTGAAGCCATCAGGAGGCAGTGATGAGTTTTTTACCAGCTGCTGCAGATACATCCTGGATTCTTTCTGGATAAACATGATTTATCAGCTGTTTATAATCCAAAAGTTGTTTTGACAGCAGCATGTAGAGTTTCTCTCCACGTGTCAGCTGACTGCAGGAGGATTCCTGAAGGTCTGTGAGTCAGTTTGAGTCTGTAGATGGCGAGGAGACGACGGTAGGTTCAGTCCGTGACTCATCTCTGCTGAATCGAGTCAGCTGGTGTGTTTTTATTATCAGTTTACTGTGATAGAATGAATGTGTTCACCCAGAGCTGAGAGGAGGGAAACCTGTGAAAACATGAACAGAGTTTGGTGTAGAGGGAGGGAGAGTCATGTGAGAGGAGGACACACAGTGCAGAGTCTGTGCTGGAGTCTGCTGCTGTTAGCTTAGCATGGAGCTGCAGCACAGCCAGCTCATTACATGCTAACTTGCTAACATGCTAATGACCGTGAGGTTTCACAGATTGACTGAGGAAATGCTCAGCTGTGAGGAGGATGAGTTCAACTGAACGTTAGGCAGGAGACAGGCAGAGAGAGACACTGATGGACTAAACTACAATCTGATTGGACAGGAGACTCCCTCTGGTTACGTAGAGGTTCGGGACACTTTCCAGCCGCATGGAGCGTGAAGTAAGTGTGATGTAAAAGTAAAACCAGGTGGATTTAAAGGTCAAGTCTGGTGCACTGTCTGACTTCCTGTCTGTGGCTCTCAGACTTGGACGGACTGGGAGGTTCTGAGTTTTTTTCATTTTGGTACATTTTATTTAAATTAGCTAGAGCTGCAAAGATTAGTCAGTCACTCAGTTATTTGATCGACAGAAAATTAATCGGCAACTATTTTAATAATCAATTAATAGTTTAACCCTCTGAGACCCACCACAGATCCATTTCTGTCTGTCTTAGGCCCTGATCACACAGAAAGTGTTTTAGTAGCTGAATGCGGCTTTTTGTAATTGTGTTTAATGAGAAACTGGTGGTAGTGGTTGCTGGATACCCAGAGCTATAGACAGCAGGTTGTCAGACTGCCCCTGAGTCATCCTAAAATATGCCTGTAAACGTCCATGATGGAGGAGAAGCTCCTGGACCAACTGGTGGTACTCCCCATGATCCAGCCTCTTTTTTTAGGGTCTCATGTACCCACACAGATCTCTGTTTATCTGCTGACAGCCTCTCACCCTCAACCAGAGCTACAGACAGCACCCTCTGCCTCAACATGGCAGCAGCTACATACTCATTACTGTCAGATAACTTAAATAAATGGTAGATTAATTGCAGGGCAAGGACATAATGGGATGGTTGCCTGGCAACAATAAAAAGGCATAGCAAGTGTTTTAGGGGGAGATAACAGGTCAATGGTAAATGCACCATAGAAGAGGTACACATCATCTGAAAGCTTGATGAAATGCAAAAATGACCATTACCACTAAAATCATGACTCATATCACAATAGCAAGAGGTGTCAGAATAATTACAACATGATTTTTTTTGCATATTGCGCAGCTGTAGGCTTAAGTTTTCTTTTAAAGGATCTTGAGAAGGACAACAGATATTTTAGAAGGTTTTTGTAGTTCTTGAAGGCTGTTTAAATGAAGGTTTTGATAATACGTGAGCTTGATGATATTTACGGGGATATTTTAAGAAGTATCAGTGGTTTTAAAGGGGTCACAGGGAGTGATGAAGGTACTCCAGCCAAAGCTGTCTGGAACATTTTTGTGTTTTTCAATGGGTTTTTGGGGTATTTCAGGAGGTTTCATTGGCAGTTTTAGTGGTGGTAAAAAGGTTCATGACAGTGTTCCAGGTGGGTACAAGATTATATTTGATGGGTTTCAAGGGGCATTGGTGGGCTATGGGTATTTATGAGGGTTTTCAGTTGGGATACACAATAATATCGGTACATCATCGCTATCGGCCGATATCGGCTTTAAAAAAAATGGAATATCGGAACCAGCAAGCACGCTGATGATATCAGTATGTCAGTGGTATCAGCAATTATCAGCTTTTGAATTAACTATCAGAATCGTCCAACATGCTTTTTCTTATTTTGCTCAATGAGTAAACATTACATACATTGAAAACTACTGTATTTCATGTCTCCATCTGGTGGTGGGCCATCATGATAAGAGTATGCATGTATAATATGATGTTAATTCCACTACAGAAGACACTTCATGATCACCAAAATTAGGTGGGGAAAAAGTGGATATTTAGATATCGGTTATCAGTCAAATGAGTTGCGTACATATCGGCATATAGGATATCGGCAAAAAATCCAACATCATGCATCCATAGTTTGTAGCAGTTCTGGAGCTGGTTTAAGTGGTCTTAGTGGAGGTAGGGGCACCTGTTCAGGAGTATATTAGAGATGTGTCAGGGTGTCGGAGTGGGGTTATGAGGAAGTTTAGGGATATCCTGCCGTGTCCAGGTGTCTGGATTCATTGATCTAAAATCTGACTGTGACTAATAACTGATGACCTTTGCCCTCCAGGTGACCTTGGAGAAGGTTCTGGGTATCACAGCTCCGGGGAACCGAGCGCTGGCCTGCGACCCCCGAACTGGACTGTTGGCTTATCCTGCAGGGTGAGGATACACTGATGATACACTGTGTGTGTGTGTGTGTGTGTGTGTGTGTGTGTGTGTGTGTGTGTGAGTTAGTGTCATGTGATGATGTATACCATGATGGAAATTTCTGACTGAAGGATTTCAGTGTTTGTACAGCAGTATCAGAGCAGTCAGAGTGAAGTGTAAACATTGAAAATTGTAAACTGAAGTGTAACCAGTGACATCAGTTGAAGTGTTAAATGAAGTGTAAACATATGAGATGGAGTCATTGGAATGAGCTGAAGGGCTTTCAAAGCAGTTGAGTTTCCTTTGAAGGCTTATACTGTCACTGAGAGGAGTTGAAGTATCAGTATATATTTATACTGTGATGTACAAGTAAATACACTGATGTCTTTTATCTACGTTGCTCTTGTTGACTCTGCTGTTGAACTATAACTGAAGTGTGAATGTTTCCATACAGCTGATGTGTTACATAATGAGTATAAACACTGTGTTATGTACTTCATGTGTACAGTTGAGATGATTGTACGGGGAAACAGAAGATTAAACTCACTCAGGAATGTCGCAATAAATCAACCGACTGTAACTGACAGTCAGGGCTTCACTGTCTCATGTTCAGGATCTTAAAGGCTAATGACATGATCAGATTATCAGATTAAACACATCACATACACACACTCACATGGCGGTCCATTAGGAGCCATGGTACTGATATTTACCACGAGACTCCAGTCTGCTGGAGGATTTACTCTTAACAAGGCACTCAACTCTCAACTACCTGAGGACTCCTGGAAAAGACTCGGCAATTAGTCCAGGGTTCTCTGTAGGGTCTCTAAGGGATCTTTTATGAGTGTCGTTGGATTGTCACGGTTCTCAAGGGTTTTAAGGAGTTTTTGAGGGTTTTCAGGAGTTCTTGAGGGGTTATAAGGGAACCCTGATGTGGATTCAGGGAGCTTTCACAAAGTTCTAGGAGACTGTCATGGTGTTTCTTGAGTGTCTTAGACAGGAGTTTAAAGGTACTTAAAGTGACATGGTGGGTTTCTTCAATAGATTTCAGTGGTTCCTAAAGAATTTCAGGAGTCACATATGTAGGTCTGAAGAGATTCCAAGAGTTCTTGAGGTGTTCTCACCTTTTTAAATTAGGTGTTGTGGGGGGTTCTATTGTTTTTTGGGGCGGTTCAGAAGTTTCAGGGTTCCGCAGACCTGTGAGGGTATTCTGGGGTTACAGGGTTTTAGAGGTCTTTCGAGGAGATTTTCAGGGGTTCTTGATGGTTTATACAGGAACCTTGAGGTGGATTCAGGAATCTTTGAGCAAGTTCAGGGAATCTGAAAAGATGTTTCAGGGGTGTCTGACAGGATTTTAAAGATACTTGAAATGACCAAATGTTTTTTAAGAGGTTTTTTAGGGGTTCTAGGAGTTATTAGGGGATGTCAGTGGTCCGCAGGTCTCTCAAGAGGTTTCAGTGGTTCCTAAAGACTTTCAGGGATCACATATGTGGGTCTGAAATGGATTCCAAGAGTTCTTAACATGTTCCAGTGTTTTTAAAAGGTGCTGTAGGGGGTTCTCAGAGAGTTCCAAGAGTCAATTTGGTTTTTTAGGGTGTTCCAGTGTTTCAGAGTCTTTTAAGGATGTATTAAGGACTCTTGAAAAAATCAATAGGAGTTCTTTGTGGGGTTCTTGGTGGTCTTTCAGAGGGGTGTCTGTAATTCCTGAAAGGTTTCAGGGGTCAGATATGTATATGTGAAGAGATCCAAGAGTTCTTGAGATGTTCTTATGTTTTCTTTAATGTGTTGTAGGGTGCAAGGGTCAGTTGGTCTTTTTTCTGTGAGGGTGCTTCAGAGGTCACAGGGTTTTAGGGGTCTTTTAAAGATTCTTAAAAACACCTGTAGGGGTTCTTGGGGGTGGTCTCAGTGGTCTGTCAGATTGTTAAAAAATGGCTGACTGTGTGTCACTGTGTGTTTATCTGAAGAGACTCTGCCTGGATTTTGTTATTTTCTTCCAATGATGCTGTCATCAGGACGTCCCTGGGTTTATAAATACAGCAAACGAGAGCAAATGTGATGTTGGCTTTCACTTTGGTCGATGATACTGTTTACAAACCGTAACTGACAACCCTGCGTAGCCTTTAAAAGGGTCTCAGTGGTCCATGGGTGTCCGGGGGGATCCAGGGGACTTTTTGAAGATGTTTCCTGTGTGTTTGAAAGGGAGCTGTGAGAGTTTGTGAAGTTTTCAGATCTTGTTGGATCCACTAAAGGATGTGATCCGTGTTGCAGGGTGGAGTGCAGTCAACAAATAAAGGATTAAACTGTGGTGTCTGTGTAAACGTTTGTCTCTCTGGTAAAGGTTGTTTCACATGTTGTGTTTGTCAAGTTGTCCTGTTAAAGGTTAAAGTCGCATCACAGCTGATGTTTGTCATTGAAGTCAGTCTGAAGGGACAGTCCTCACCTGTCAGCAGTCTGTTCTCAGGTGAAGTTGTCAGTCAAGGAAGAGTCACTAGAAACCACTAGAACTAACACAATCAATGTTATTTATTTAACCTCTATTTAACCAGGAAGTCCCATTGAGATTGAAGATCTCTTTTTTATGAGAGATCTGGCCAAAATGCAACAAATGCAACATTTAATACAAAAATCCACAATAAAACAACAGCTATTCAAACACACCGGCCTCTCAAGAAAAACAAGCGCACGCCTCTGTCACCATGTTCTTTATGATGCTGAGTGCAGAGCAGGAAAATGCAGTTTCCCCAGATGTGTTGAAACCTGGGGTTCATTTAAAAGCAACCACTTGGAGGAGCGTAGCTGGTAACTACCAGAGCTGACACACAGAAGGGTGCAGAGGGAGGCCGGAAGTTTGCCCAATATTGCTTGATAGATAAAGATATAGCAGTGCTGTTGTCTGCAAGTGGTCAGTCATGCCCAACCCACCAAATCATAGAAAATGCAGTGACGAATAAAGGACTTTGCATTTGTAATTAAACGTAGAGATGCATGGTACATTGAATTTAGCCTACATGAAATGGAGAAGGTTGCATGCATATACAGTATGACATCGTTTGAAGCGGACACACTGAAGCAGAAAGACCAGGTCACAGGACAGGTGATGTTTGTTTAAATTATCAACAGGATGAAAAGGGACGATGTTTGTCTCTTAAACATGGACCTGGAGGTTTTTGTATTGGAAATACAAACTAGAGGATTTTTTTTTCTCACAAAGAAACTCAACCCCCTGTTAACTCAGTCAATTTCAACACATTTTATTCTTTATCGTTACATTTTTTGCTGCTTTTGTTGTTTTCTCAGAGTTGTAGATAACACTCCGTCACATCTCAGTGATACACAACAAGAAGAAAAGTGATTTCCCAAATGGTGGAACAATAAGTCAGTTATTTAATAAGTTAATTGGCAGATATTTTGACAATCAGTGAATCAGTTTTTGAGCAAATACACCAAATGTCTCCAGTGACTCATATTAACTGTCTTCTCTGTTTGATATAAACTGAATCTTCTCGTGATTTGTTCTGGTGGTTGAACAAAACAAATTATCTGAAAATGAAAATTAATTTTTCCTGCAATTATTATTGAAAATAATTGTTTGTTACAGCTCTACAGAACACAAGGGTGTGGAAGGAGAATTGTCTTGGAAGGATTGGGGAAATTTATTTTCTTGACAGTTTGGTGTCTTTCTTCTTGGAAGGACAGAGAGTGTTTCTTTTTGTGAATCAGCTGCAGGAGCACGACAGACAGGAAGTGTTAATAACCACTTAGTGTTGATGGTTCCATGTAAATGTGTATTTGGAGTTTTTCCTCACAGCTCTGTGTTTACTGAAGGAATTCACACTGATGATAGAAATATGACCCGTCACACAGCTCTGTGAGGTGTTCAGGAGCTTCATGTTGACTCACTGAGTCAGGTCTGTGTTAGCAGCTGCGTGTGAATGCAGGATAGGATGTGGAGCCTGTGAGCCGAACACTCAGCAGCGCTGTGGAGTCCTTCTGCTGCTCCTCCTGCCTGAAACTGAGCTCCAAGTAGGGATTCAAATCACTATTTCCATCATGATACAACAGTGTATCAATTTATTGGAGAACAATACGATATTTGCCGACATCACGATGTCTGTCAGGATACAATTTTGATTCAATTCAATGCAGGAGTATGCGATTAATATGAGACGATATTTTATGTCGGTCACAGAAGAAACTTTATTTCTTGCTTTTGGCCATAAAAGATAAAACAACACCAATCACTTAAGTAATTGTAACAGGTTTAGTGCAGTAAAGTTCACTTTAAGCTGACTCCACTGACACACATAAAACAGCATGTGGGATCAGTTAACCCTCAGGGCTTTCTGTCAGAAATGTTTCCATTGTAACTCACACCATCATCTGTTTCCTAAAACGTCTGGGCTCTCTGGTTCATAGCCCTGAAGGCAAACTTCTCCCAGCCGCCATAAAACATGGATTAACACTAAGATCGCTTAATAAAAGTAAAAAATTTGGCTCGATAATATGGTTCATAGAAGACACAGTTGTTTTCAGTCAGCCATTATTAGCTTAAGCACTTTTAAATTGCGTGCATTAGCCCAGTGGCTAGCAGAGTTTTCCCCTACGCATAGCTGCATCAATTATAGGGGTGGGTGCGATATTGTATCGATACACGGATGCCAGGTATCGATCTTATGTTATATACGTTTTTAATTAAATACATATTTCAATACAACTTTTGTTACTAGAATAATAAAATCATCCTTTTTTGGTCCGCTAGATGGTGCTGATGGTTTTTATCCTGGTGAGGTCAGCAGAGGTCTCAGTTAGCGGCATTTGGCAGAAAGTTCATCAAAACAAAGATGGAGGCACCGGAGAAAGAAATCAGACACCTGCAGTTGGCATTTAAATCAAACGTCTGGACTTATTTTGGACTTCTTAACACAGAAAGAAAGGAGGACTTGGATGTGACACGTGATTTGTTAGCAGTGTCATACGAGAATAAAATACTCTGGGAATGCTATGAACATGAGGGATCACCTCACACGCCACCATCCAGAGCTAGTGTTAGCCGCTGATGGCCAAGCTAATGCTAAACCAGGTCCACCGAGAAGAAAAAAAACACTGGACACATTTAGCTCGAAGAAACTACCATCCAACTGTGAGAGAGCTGCTGCAATAAAAATGATTAAAGTCGGATGAAAACTTTATCTTAGGAGGTAAAACTGATGTTGACAAATTTTTCCTTCGCAAAGGGAAAAAAGGTTATAAATACTCAGCATATGGCAATAATATTGTATCATGACCTAAGTATCCTAGGGCCGCATTCACACTGGCCCTATTTGGTCCGCTTTAAACGAAGCCGGGTTCACTTTCACGGATAGTTCGGTTTGGAGTGGTGTGAACACTCATTCGATATCTGGTGCTGACCAAACGAGTGAACTCTGGTCCGCTTGAAAACTGGGGGTCTTGGTTCACTTGGAAGTGAACCCTGGTGTGTTATTCCATTCAGTCACCGTCCAGCCAAACTCTACCTGAAAAACACCCCGTTTTACCAAGAATGCTGCGTTGTTTTGTGTGAACAGAGTGAGACAAATGAAGAGTAAAAACACAGGTAAGGTTAAACTTTAATGTCTTTGCAATTTGGGAAACAGACTGTAGTCATAAGAAATAAAGCAGTAATACAAACACAGAATCCAGTATCACACCCTGTCAGAGGTAAATCATGGACAATTAGTGGTCACTGCTGGTTTAGATAAGCGATAGCAGATGGGACAAAAGATTTAGGGATTTTGCTACATGTAGAGAGGCTGAACCTCCGACCTGATGGAAGTATCTGACACTCAACATGGAGGGGATGTTGAGAGTCTGAGACATTAACACAGTTCAGCGATTCAGTTTGGATGCAGATGTGATTTTCCTTCTGGTCTCTTGAGTCTCTGAAGCTCACGTTTCTGTTTTCGTCTTTGAATTAAGCTAATAATTTGAACGCTGTGCAGCGTTTGGTTTCACGTTAGCAGTAACATTAGCAGTAACGTTAGTAGGGGTGTAACAGTACACAAAAATCTCGGTTTGGTACGTACCTCGGTACACAAGTCACGGTTCGTTTTTTGTTTTGTTTTTTTCGGTACAGTAATGAAAAAAATAGACAACTATTAAATGTCTTTTACTTATTGGTAACCTTATTAAAACATACCACCACAGCAGTTAACTCTTCTTACCCAATTTTTGAATGAAACAAATATATATAAAATCCTGCTTTTTCACATTGTTTGAATGAAAATAGAAATATAAAAGTGAAAAATAAAATCCTGCTGTTTTTTAACACATTTTTTGATTGAAAAATATAAATATATATTTCTGCTTTAACAGTTTTACTCAGTTAAAATAAAAAGTATAGTGCAGCTGGTCAGCTTTAAAGCCTGCTCAGATTCAGTTTTACTAGGAACTTACTAGGAGCTTTCCCACTTTGTTAAAGTGCAGTAAACAAAACATGCTTATATCTAAAGTGCAGCTTAAACAATTTTACTCAACTCCAATGGCGTTGGTTATTTCTTTAGCACGATGGTCAGGGAAACGCTCTTTCTTTTTAAACGACGATAACATAGTTTGCACCAGATTGCTTTTTCTAGTCGTGCCGGTTAACGTTCAAAATCGGGTGGTGTCGCTTTAGATGCGTTAGCATGTTAGACGTGTTTCCAAGTACATACCCGACCGCTGTTCTGCAGTGTCAGCACACTGCTTTTGTCTTGTCAACTTGTTTATTTCCATTTTCGTATTTTACCCTGAAACCAAAGTGTTCCCAAACGGAGGACTTAAGGTTTGCGGGTGGGTCTTCAGGTTCGTCAGGCTCACTTGCCATGGGGTCCATGTCACTGGTTCGACATCCCATTAGTCCGACTGTCCGCGGTGCTGAACGGCTCACGGCGGGCGTATTGTGTGCCGCGACCAGCTTGAGGCAGAGCAGGCTCACGGTTTATGTGTTTGTCACTTTCTTTTTCATTTTAACCCACACCATGCACAAAGTGAAAGCGGAGATTTACGGGACTCAGTGCGTCACTCAATTATGTCTGTCATGGAACTAGATATGGTTCGGCTCGCAAAAACAGAATTAAAATAAAACAAAATAAAATAACATCCTGCGCCCAATAATTCGGCACAGGGTCGTGCCGAACCGAAAGTCGCGTACCGAACGGTTCGACACAAATACATGTACCGTTACGGCCCTAAACGTTAGCAATAACGTTAGCAGTAATGTTAGCAATAATGTTAGCAGTAACCAGAGTCGTGTTTGAGCTTGTTAGCTTTCTGACATGGTTAACTCTGCTTGTTGTGACCGTGTGATAGTTTTGGTAAATGCAGCCTGCAAAGCTCTAAAGAATTTTGTTAAAACATTATATTTCCATATTGAAGCAGATCTGATAAAATAAAAGCCTCCTCTACAAACAATGAAAGATTTCTGATGAACTGTTCCCTTGATGATTTATTTCGGTGCTGCAGGACTCGAACATGGACTCAAACATGCCCTGTGAACTAAAGTTCACAGGGCATGTTTGAGTCTCTTGAGATGCTTTGGGAATGAATGGTTTTTACAGTCACTGAATTCAATGAAATGTTTACGAAAACCAGGACGTTTTTTTTTACCTGCAAATGTTCATTTATAAACATGATTTTCAGGCTGTAACATTAAAATATAATTTATGTTCACGTTTGTGTTATCTGTCAGAACAAATCAACAGTCTCAAGGCAGTAACAGCAGACTGTATAATTATTATCTTTATGTGTTAACTGGTGTGAGGGTTGTGTGCCAGATGATCCTGCTGACACACTGAGTCAGTTTAAAACCTTTTTGGATGAGTCTGAACTCAGAGGAATGATGGGAATGTCAGAGGGCGAGCGGTGGAAGACATCCAGGTTTTAATGTCCTCCAGAGTCCCATACAGCCGTCCAATCAGCCGAGGGCGTGGGAGGGGCACGGCTGACGATTGGACAGAGCCGCCGGTCAGATCAGAAGATTCACATTCAGTTTACGGATGAAAAGACGTCAGTTTGCAGTGGAGACAGTGAATAAGTGAAGTGGGTCAGTGGAGTGAGGGGGGAGGCGTGAGGGGGTGAATGTAGGTTAATGTGGAGAGACGTTCATGTTACACAGTGAATGAAATGTGACGGAGAGTATAATATAATAACTGTCTGTGTTCTGTCTGAGCTGTGTGATGTAGAGCTGTGGTAAAGGGTCTCGCTGTGTCCTGTGTGGAGCAGCACACACTGATAGTCGTGTTTTATTACATGTCATTAAAGACAGTTTATCACATTATACCAGATAAAATAATGGCAGGCGATAACAGCATTATTAAAATGATATGATTCTGTTTGTTCACAGTTGTTATTAAATGATTGACTCATTTAGTTGGGGGTACGTTTCATGTCTGTTGAAAATATATATTTTATAACTATCTTCTTTTAAAACAGCACATTTTACAGGTTAAGGCGAGAGCATATTATAAAATTAGATAAACGTTTTGTATCTCACTAGGGTTGCAGCGGTATGAGATTTTCCAACATGGCGGTAAAGCTGTATACTAACCTTCCCGTGTAATCAATCTACCTTTTTTTTTTTTTTTTTTTCCTGCAGTAATCAGTGTGTAGGTGCTGCCATGTTGAGGCAGAGGGTGCTGTCTGTAGTTCTGGTTGAGGGTGAGAGGCTGTCAGCAGATAAACAGAGATCTGTGTGGGTACATGAGACCCTAAAAAAGAGGCTGGATCATGGGGAGTACCACCAGTTGGTCCAGGAGCTTCTCCTCCATCATGGATGTTTCCAGGCGTATGTTAGGATGACTCTGGGGCAGTTTGACAACCTGCTGTCTATCATCAGGCCCGCCTCTCAAATCGTCCGATGGAGATAATGTGACTGGACAGTGGGAAAAAAGCAGAGATGACGTGGAGTTGAAGTTTTTTCAACTGGAGGAGTTCAGAGTGCCAAACATCAGCAAAAACGCCAGTTGCCTAGAGCACAGAAACTGTGAGCAAAAAGCTTCATTCTCATTAAAAACAATTACAGAAAGTTGCCTCCAGCTGCTAAAACACGTCCTGTGCGATCGAGGCCTAACTTGACAGTAAGGTTGCATAATATGGGGCCAACCCTTGACTAACATCGTTGACGTGACCCCGTTGGGTAACAACCAAAAATATCCTTTTCCTTTCCATTTAAGTTGTTTATGTTTAAGCTTTACAACTACTGGATGTTTATTACACTGAAGGAATGTTTCAACTTAAACCACTGATCCTTTTGTAGGCCTACTTTTTAAAATGTGAAATGCACCCCAGTTATAGAACGACTCGGTAACAGTACTACATTATTTATTGGTGAAGTCTATTTTCTATGAAAATGTTTCTTGTTCCTTCAGAGAGGTGGAAAACCGCAAAGAATAATTGGTCAAAAAATGATTTTCTTTACCCATTTTTATTTATTTATGTTTTGCTCTGGCAGCTCAGATGTCTTTACACCTCAGTCATAATAATAATTCAGAGGAAACTGAAGACAAACTGAAGCCATGATAAAATAAATGCAGAGAGGAAACCAGGCAGACAGGAAATAAATGATTTACATAAATGTGTTTCCTCATATCATAAAATATTATTTTATAATGTAAAACAGAAAGACGAGAACAGAGCCGTCCTCTCTTCTCTGCAGCCCCGTGTCTCTGAGTTTCTCTTGGTGCATTGCAGATGTGTTGAGGATGGGTTGGGTCGGTGGTCTCTGGTACAAACTGTACCTGAACACATCATGTTACACTGCTGCAGTCTGTGTGTATGTGTGCATGTGTGTGTGCGCACACGTGTGTGTAAGACAAGGGCACCTTCCTCTGTCATATGAAGACAACCATTCACATGTTTCTCATGTTTTAGCAGCAGTCCTGGGTTTTAGACAGAGTTCCTTCCTTACAGACAGATATGAGGTTTTTGTTTTGACTTTTTGCCTTTTGTCAGTGTGGAAAAAGAGACAGAAAGAGAGGTTTGACCTGCAGCAAAGGTTTGATGGTGAGAATCAAACATTGTGGTGTGTATCTAAATCCTGAGACTACCAGATGGAAGCAGACACGGGTACCACATCAGAAGCTAGGAGATGTTCTGCTGTGGACGGGGACAGCAACAATTTTAGACACCCTAAAAGATATCTGTTTAAGTGTACGCTATATTTAGAATATTTTTACCGCTGTACCGTACTGTCAAACAGTAATTTTAGACAGGATCTGATATCTACGTTCTGGTTAGAGCCAGACTCCGTTGAGAAAAACAGTCACTGACCTCAGAAGCTGTTGGTGCTGCCTTGATCAGTGAGTTTGTGTTATTGTGTGACCGCTGCCGTTCAGCAGCTAACAAGCGGAGCTAGCTGCTAACAGCCACCGCTACAATCCACATCAACAGTCAGACACACGGCAGATTATTTACTGCTGAATTACAGCTCACAACTCTCCTCAACATCCTGGTGTAGACTATTTACTGGAGTTTACCAGCCTGTTGCTGTGGCATTTGGAGATAATTACAAGCACAGCCGATCTGGGCTTTTAATGTCCAGTAGTCTGCCACTAACATTTTCGTCATGTCTCATCAACAAAAATGAAACAGATTTTGTCTTATCATTAAGATCTATTTTAGCTCGTTATGGTCTCGTTTTCGTCATGGAAAAAAGATTGCTGTTGAAAAATTTGCGTCAACGAAATTAACACATAACATGCAGCTGGTATAAATGAGACCTGGATATGATCTTGTATTGGGTTGATATCAGATATGAAGCTAGCAGATGAAAACGAGCAGCAACATAAAGAGCAAACATTGAATTTGTACTGTTTATAGTGTTGTATTGTTTTGCATCAGCTTTCATCCATCCATGATGTTTACTACACTTCAAAACAAGTTGAGGGGATTACACTTCGTTTCCACTTACGTATGTGACCAGTGTCAGTAGATAAGTAAATATACAGAATATGCCTCCAGTGTCCAACGCAAGGAAGATTTCTTTACAGGTGGATAGATAGAGTACCTGTAGCCATGGGATAGAGACTAATTTTGTCCATTTTTCACCATCCAGTAGTTTGGAATATTTGCTTGGAACATAACCAGGACAAAAACAGGACCAAGATCGCACGGCAACATATAAATGAATATGTTGGCCTGACATGTCTTGTGAAATATTTGATAAAAAAGACGTATTAACAGCTGAACGAGTCACAATGACAATCTGACTGTATATAATGTATAACCATATTTAAGCAGGACATTACTCAGATTCACAGTGTGTTAAAATGAGATAGATAAGTTATTTTTAATCACACAAACTCACTTGACGATCAACACAGGCAGCTGAGCTGAAGAAAATAGCCTGTTAGCTTAGCTAGCACACTGTCATGCAATCTGTTTGAAATCAACCGCAAAAGTTAAATTTGCTTAACATATTCGAGGCAAATTCTGGACCGATATAGAGTTTCTCAGGCACATCAGATATCACAGAGATTCCCATTGGAATGAATGGACTTCCAGTTGCCTCGTCTCTGTACACATACGCAAGTGGAAACATGGCGTAAGCAGGAGAGGAGACCATGCCCTCTTATGAAACTGGACGTGTATACCATTTCATACCAGTGGTGCAGGTTGTAATGTGTTGTCTTTTGTTATAGAGCATCTTTGGTTAAAGTTCAGTTTAAGGTCAGGGTGATGGTCGGGGTTAGGTACCTCATGCTGTGATTGGTCATCTGTGTGGAGGTGAGAAAGTAGGCGTCGCTCTCTTTCTGACACTTTTCATGTGAACAGCTGAACTGGACACTTTGAATGACTTCATGTCTGAACTAGTGTTGCACGGTATACCAGTACTAAAATAGTACCACGATACTAGAGTATTCCAAACGGTACTATACTGCATTTGGAAAATACCGGTACTTTGAAATTGATTCAATTCATTAATTTAGTTAATTTATTTTACTCATTTATGCACACAAACGCCTTTCTTGTTCCTATTGGAGCACAGATTGCGCAAGTGGTGTGTATGACAACACCTGTATCAACATTCGCAGCTGGCGCACGTGAAAAAAGTCAAGAGAAAGTCTGAATCGCAAAGGGAGACAACACGAGACAACACAAACTTGGTGGAACATTTGAGTTACCAAACCGTGACGTCCGTACCGAGGTACTTACCGAACCATGATTTTTTTGGTACCGTTACACCCCTACTATTTATTGTTCTAAAGGTTTGTACCCAAAAGGACTTTTCTTTAGGAAAAGTACCGAAGAGTATCGAAAAGTATCGAAATTCATATTGGTATTGGTACCGAAACAAAGATTTTAGTATCGTGACAACACTAGTCTGAACATGTGCTTTAAGATCTCCATATTTAAACATCGCCACATTTTTTTAATTTCACAGCAGATAGAAACACTCACTAAATATTTGTAGTATTACCTAACCTCAGTGTCAGTGAGGGTCCTCACAAGTACAGAGGTACAAATGTGTGTGTGTGTGTGTTGATGAGGAAGAATATAATTGGTTGCTGAATCAGCTGCTTACAGTCAGCAAACACTTATCGCTGATCATCCCCACACACAGACACACACTCACACACAGCCTGCTGACTCACACAGGGATTATACGCGTGTGTGTGTGTGTGTGTGTGTGTGTGTGTGTGTGTGTGTGTAAGCAGATCTGAGAGTTTAAAATGTGATGCAGTCACACAGAAAGAGCGGATTAAAGGAGCAGCCTGACGTTTAAATAAATGTTCAGATGGATATTAACATCATGTCTGTGTGTTAGCGTAGCTTAGCATAAAGACTGTAAACGGGTGGGAACAGTTAGCCTGGCTCGGTCCAAAGTTCAAACACTGATTAACATGTGTTGTGTCTCATATCAGAGCTGAGTTTCTTCTTCCTCTCGGTCCTGTTAGTCATGTGACGACCCCTCAGATAGGTGGTGACCTCTGGAGGGGCCCGACCCCTCAGGTTGGGAAGCAGCGGAAAAATAAAAGCCAGAACAGGATCTATGCACAGAACTGTATGTCTTTGTGTCTTAAAGGCTGTTTATATGTAAGTCAGACAAAATTAGATCAGCGGCTTGTCACAGAAAAACCCCTCTGTCCCCACGGCAACCACCGCTGTCCAATCAGCAGCAGTCATAGTGACCCAGTGGTCACATGATCTGAGTCAGCTTAGAGTCTTCAGCCCTGTTGACCCTCAGAGATATATATATATATATGTACACTGTATATAGACGCCACGTTGACTGTGTCAACCCGTTGCAGCGATGCATCAGCGTCGCCGCCATATTGGAAAGATCAAGACAGGCCTGTAAACAAATGAAACCAACAGATGTCGACAACATGTCAACCAACTAGCACGCTAGGTGGCTAACACTGTCTGCTTCTCATAAACCCCTTCATTAAAACAGAATATATAGGCCTTCACCACGGCTCATTTTAAAAAGGACACAACAAGACAATGTGTTCCCACCTGTTCAGACAGGGTGATGATGTCACAGGTGAGCAGGGATCATCACCTGGACGAGTCAGAACAAACAACATCCTGTTTCTGTTTGTCTGCTGAGAGGTCAGAGCTCAGAGACGGCTTTGATGCGACACCTGCAACACACACACACACACACACACACACACACACACACACACACACAGGGCACTCTTGATAAATAAAGACGAATAAAGAAACTCAGACAAAAGAGAACAAAGCCTAAAATAATACAACCTGGAGTCTAAAGAAGTTGGAGTGCTGTGTTAAATGTACATAAACACCCTGACTAAGAATTTTCCTAGTGAACCAACAGTCCTCATCAGGGTCCATCAGTGGACTAGTCTCCTGCATGTTTCTGATATGAATGTAATGATTAAATGATATATTTTGGTGGTTTGAGTTGAAGGTGTGAGAAAGAATAGTGTCAGTAACATTGTTAACACTGTGCTACATTACAGAGAAATACAAACCGTACTAATGAACCTTCATTAATATAGGCCTATATTTTATCTCCAAGTGCACGTCACACACTGAGCGAGAAACAATAAAGTTTATCAGCTTGAACATTACATATTTTGTCTTTGTAATGTATTCAGTCGTGTAGGTCAAAGAAGATTTGCAAATCATTGCATTCTCTTTGATTTTCGTTTTACACAGCTGTCTTACTCCAACGTTTTTGGAATCATGATTGTGCAGTAAAAACAAGAAGTAATGCAAATGCATCAGCAGTAAACTATACATATATTATGTAAGCACCAATAGTAAAAGTACTCATTCTGAAGAATGATATATATTATACTATTGGATTTAGGGATGGGCAGCATAAGCAAAAACACTGTCCGAAAATCGTGGCAACTATTTGACAAGTTTTCGAATAATGCATGTCAAATAAAGGGGGGAAATAAGACGGCGAATGGTAATAGTTACATTAAAAAATCGATTTTTCAAAAATAAAACGACTATTCGAAATTCGAAAATCATGACCCATCCCTAATTGGATTAAAGTTAACCAGGTAACCAAAATGACTTGGCCCAGAATCGGCCTGAACTTGGCATGCCGGATGAAATTAGCTGGGCCACATTCGGTTGCCTGACTCGGCTGAGACTTGGCATTAATGACATCCCGGTATTGGGCCAAATCAGCTGGCCTGATTCCAGCTGCCGACAGCTCCATCACTGGGCCGGTCGGTCCAGATTTGGCAACCACCAGAGCCTGTTTTGGTGCTGGCCACCATTTTGTCTGGAAGCCGTGTCCCAGCTAGAATAGGCCCGTGTTTACAACACTTAATTGGGCACAGATTTGGCAACCATCAATGGACCAGGACTCATTTTGGTGCTGGTTGCTGATTCATTCGCCTGCCATTTGTCAGCTGGGCTAGGCCCGTATCTGTAATACCTACATGTGGGCCAGATTTGGTAAAAATGAACTCAGCCAAAGCTGGCTCACATTTTGCACCACTGAGCTGTAACGCAGCCGAGTCAGCTGGCACTCAGCCAGCATTGGGCCGAGTCCTACGGCTACCTGGGTATTGATGTATTAATGTGTTCATCGCTTTAATGTTGCAGCTGGTAAAGGTGGAGCTCTGCTGGGTGGTTTAATCTATAATGTTACAACATCATCTATTATTATTTATATTAATAATTTGAATCTGTAAAGAAACTAAAGAAGATGAAAGTAGTGCAGTTAAAAGGGCAATATTTACCTCTGAGATGTAGTGGAGTAGAAATACAAAGTGACAGAAAATGGAAATGCTTGAGTACAGTACAAATGTTATTATCTTTGTACAGAGCGGGTCCAGAGAGGGTCTGGGACAGTTCGTGGTCTGAGCTGTTTATGAAGTTTCAGGTCGGACAGACTGAGTCACCAAACAGAGACTCATTAAACCTGCACTGTGTTTATACAGCAGAGTGTGTGTGTGTGTGTGTGTGTGTGTAATAGAGAGAGAGAGAGAGAGAGACTGAGCTTAAGGAGGAACTGTTGAACTGTGATCCTTTAAGAAAACTTCAGGAAGTTTTGACTTATTTTGGAAGTTAAACCTGAACTTCTTTTTGTTCCAGAGGTCAGGAAACACATGCTAACAATGACAATGCTAACATGTTGATGTTAAGCAGGCATAATATTTACCATGTTCACCATCTTAGCTTAGTTTGTTAACATGTCAAGTCCAGCTGAGGACGATGGGAATGTTATTATCTGCAGGTATTTGGTCATAAACCAAAGTATTAGACTCACTGTCACTGTGTCAGATGTGTTTGATGTGTGTGTTTGTTCAGTGGGTGGAGCGTGTGTTTTCTTTCAGGTAGCGTTTTCATTTGTTATCCCCTCCAGGTGAAAGCCTGGAGGGGATTGTGTGCGTGAGTGTGTGTTTCCGTTTGTCTGAAGCTTATCTCTCAAACTACTGGACCAATCAGCCTCATACTTTGTGTGCACATGTATGACTGAATGCTCAGGGACTTCTGGTGGTTGTGGTGATTCATAATAGCTGAAAACCCTGTTTTATTGAGTGTTTTATATCATCACTGACTGCTGACTCCTCTTGGTGGGCCGGTAGAGACCACAAGTTTTCCAGAAATTGTTTCACCTAACAAGAACAAGCCATAGGCCTCTGATCAAACAGAAAGAGTTTTAGCAGCTGGAGGCGGCTTTTTGTGATTGTTTTTAATGAGAATGAAGCTTATTGCTCGCTGTTTCTGTGTTGTGAGGCGCCTTGCGTTTCTGTGCTCTAGGCGCCTGGCGTTTTTGTAGGGGCACTTTGAACTCCTCGAGTTGAAAAAATCCAGAGCGGAAAAGTGCTCCACGTCAACTCAGCTTTTTTCCTGTTGTCTAATGGGATGATCTGAGAGGCGGGCCTTCTGTGGTGGTCATGACAACAAATTTACAGTTGGTAGACAATGGAGAAGAATCTGGTGGTGCTCAGTTGCTCAGCAGGACCACTGGACTCCCTGTAGGTTGTAATAATTTTTGTTATGCTGGGCCCGACGATAGACAGTAGGCCTGTAAACGTCCATGATGGAGGAGAAGCTCCTGGACCAACTGGTGGTACCCACCATGATCCAGCCTCTTTTTTAGGGTCTCATGTACCTCGCATTTTGCAACCTGCTTCACGCTTTTTTCTTCACGCCTGTGTTTTGTAATGTTTCTTTTAATTTAATTTCTCGGTTTTTATAATATTATTTCAGTGGGTAGCAACTTAACTGAAATCTATGCATTATTGCATTAAATGTAAAATGTATACCCTATAAAAAGAAAATACAATTAAAAAAATTTAAATCGAAAAAGAAAAAGAAACCTGCTAACTCGTGTATCTGTGTGTGTGTCTGCAGGTGTGTTGTCGTCCTGTTGAATCCCCGGAAGAACAAACAACATCACATCTTCAACAGCTCCAGGTAAAACTTCAACCAATCAGCTCTCACTTCCTGTTCCTGTCAGATATATCCAAAAAAATCTAAATTTGTTTTAAAAATTTGATGTGTTTGTGGTTCAGTTCTGTGTAGTCCAAACTCTGTGAGACAAACTGTGATCTCTTTTCTCTCACAGTTTCTTTCAAACCTCAAACAAACAAAAACCTTGTTGTTATTATTGTTAGTGTACAGTATTTAACTTCGTATCTGAAGCATCAGTGCTGTTGCCGTGGTTACCTGCAGGATGATCAAAGGACGGTCAAACTGCTGATCTGATCACACGGACGATAACAGACGTCTGACAGCTGAGAAGGGTTTTCTGTGGCGGTGATATAAAACAAGTGACCTTCTTCTTTCTTCCTCTGTTCTTCAGGAAGGCGATCACCACGTTAGCATTTTCTCCAGATGGGAAATATGTCGTCACAGGAGAGGTGAGTCTGATCCAGGACCAGACGGGGTCAGGTACCGTCAATATGTCTGATAACAGCTCACAAAGTCACATCAGCTCTGATCACCACAGGAGGAGAGACGTATGTTAGGAAATCAGAAGTTATTAAAGCACTGTTTGTGATTTTATTCACAGATATTAATATTATTATTTTAAGCTTGTGACCCTCTACAACAATTGACAACAACTGAAATATCAACATTATCCGAGCAGATTGATCTGAAATTTAGTGTATTATTCCTGCTCCTTAGAGGATGAACGCTGATGACTTTAGGGACCTCATGTCTTTTAATCTGGTGACATACTTACCAAGTCATGGATGAAAGTGTTGGACATGTGATGGGGCGAGTGTTCACTGGTTGCCATGGCAGCAGAGGGCGAGGCGCCAGACAGACAGACAGACAGAGAGGATGGTATAAAACAGAAGGAGAGCAGTCTGATCAAACAAACTGAAGCTGTCAGACGTTTTCAGACAAAGGTATTTAACATCTGACCAGTTAAAGCTGTAAATCGCCACCTTTAATTTAAAAAGGTCAGATTTAAGGCCGACACACACCAAATCAACTTCAGAGAGCTTTCAGCAATGAAGGCCCCCTGTAACGTCGCCTGATGTCCTCATGTCTCGGCCAAAAAGTTGCACATGAAAACACTGCAAAGACTACAGCTGACAGCCAACTAACAAGGACGTTCTGCACCTGTACGAGAGGAAATAACTCTCCACACCAGCAGACAGTGGTAATCCTAATTCAAAAAGGGAAACAAGAACACTGTCTTGAGGCTAGTTAGCATGTGAACAACACAATCCAATGTGGAAAGAACAAAGCATATTTCCCATGCCTTAGAGATAGGGTAAGGAGCTCAGACATCTAGAGGGAGCTCAGAGTAGGACACTGCTCCTTCGCGTTGAAAAGGGTCAATTGAGGTGATTCGGGTATCTGATCAGGATCCTCCTGGGCACCTCCCGTTGGAGGTTTTCCAGGCACGTCCCACTGGTAGGAAGCCTTGGGACAGACCCAGAACACGCTGGAGCGATTAAATATCTCATCTGGCCGGGGAACGCCTTGGGGTCCCCCAGGAGGAGCTGGAAAGTGTTGCTGGGGAGAGGGACGTCTGGGGTGTTTTGCTTGGTCTGGATAAGCCGATGAAAATGGATGGATGGATGGAAGTGAATAATAACACTATCCATCATGAAACATATTTGCTAAAGAGCTCAGAGGCTAAAGAAAAATAATCCTACCTTATGTAACAAGTTTGTTTTGGTCTCACTCCATCATGACTTAAGCTGTTTGTTTGCTTTCCTCTCTTCTGTTTGTCTTCTAATGTGCTAAGCTGAACTGCCAATCAGAGAGATTTTCATTACTGTTGCGCTCTGTTGTGCCGACACTGAATCAAAACACCGATTCAGTAGAAAAAAATCCAACTGGCACCAACTGTGTGAGATACACCAAGCCAACAAGGGTGGTAGACACTCACTGACGGCCCATCTTTGACTGATAGCCGACCGTTGACTTGGTGTGTCAGGGCCTCAAAAGAAGATTCTTTGGTATATAAAACAGTGTCATCAGCATATAAATGTATAATAAAAATTGTGTATGTTAAATATAACAGAGGACCAAGAATAGAGCCTTGTGGGACGCCTCCACTACCCCTAAGAAAACTTCAATTTACAGGATATCAACTGTCATGAAATTACTAGAAAAGTTATTAAATTAAAATAACTGTTTTCCAGGCCTGGAAATGCTTCGGAAATGACAGAATGAAACATTTTGAATATACATTGTTTTGGCTATTGTTTATTACCCTTAAATCCAGTGCTGCGCTGCTTGACTGTTGGAGTGGATCTTCGGTTTTCTATACCCCAAAAAGGGTTGCAGCCTTGAGGTTTTATGAGGTACCCATATGGGCCGGTCTGGTCTAAGAGGGTAGGCAACTAGTTGGTTGCAGGATTATCTAACTTGCTTACCCACAAATACCTTGGAAGTGCATGTTTTCAGGCCTACCCATTTAAACAACTTTCAAAAAGTCATGGAAAATGGGTAAAATATTGAAAAAAAAAAGAAAAAAAAGTGAATTGTAGCCTCAGTTTCCTGTTGTTAGCTGACAGGAGTGGCACCTGGTGTGGTCTTCTGCTGCTGTAGCCCATCTGCTTCAAGGTTGGACAAGGTGTTGTTGCTTCAGAGATGGTCTTCTGCACACCTTGGTTGGAACCAGTGCTTATTTGACTTCCTGTTGCCTTTCTATCATCTTGAACCAGTCTGGCCATTCTCCTCTGACCTCTGGCATCAACAAGGCATTTTGGCTCACTGGATATTTTCTCTTTTTGGGACCATCCTCTGTAAACCCTAGAGATGGTTGTGTGTGAAAATCCCAGTAAATACTCAGACCAGCCCGTCTGGCACCAACAACCATGCCACGTTCAAAGTCACTTAAATCACCTTTCTTCATCACTCTGATGCTCCGTTTGAACTTCAGCAGCTCGTCTTCACCATGTCTCAATTTATTGAGTTGCTGCCACATGATTGGCTGATTAGCTATTTTCTTTAACGAGCAGTTGAACAGGTGTACCTAATAAAGTCGCCGGTGAGTGTAGATATTTTTATTTTAGATGTATTTAATTTAACAGTCAGATTAAATATAATGAACGGGGCAGAGGAGGAACATAAGGCAGTCCTGAGTGATGAAGAGGAGATGATGAGGATGAAGAGAGGCTGTAGTGTAACAGAAGGTCCTCTCAGCATGATGTGAACTCAACCTGCTGCTGTCGGCTCTGAAACTGATCAGTTCACTCGCTACTGCTGCTGCTGCTGTTCACTGTGGAAACTGAGGACCTGAATCAGACGCCTGATTAAATCAACATGTTTCAGACCAACATGTATAAAATAAATATCCACAAACTACAGTCCTCAATAAAATGATTGTTATTCATTTATTTTGGTAATAAATGTCAGGCAGTGGTAGAAATTCATAAGATCCCATCAGACATGTTTATAAAAAAGTTGTTTCCATTAGAATAATAATTTACATACAACAAATCTTCTTTGGTGTATAAATAATAAAATAATGTTTTACATATATCAGACAGTTAATTCAGAAATCAGAGCATTTACACTGCTGATTAATCTGCTGATTATTTTTTGATTAATTTTTTTTTCATTATTTAAACTATAAACTGTCAAAAATATTGAATGAATATTGACTAATTGTTTCAGCTTCAGCAGAAATATTTTTGAACAGAAACTCTTCATGTCTGACTGAAATCAGTGGAATGATTCTAATGATATTTACATTATTTCAATATTTCTCTTCCTCCTCCCTCATCTCATCTTCCTCTTCCTTGTCTTCCTCCTCCTCTTCCCTCAGAGCGGCCACATGCCGGCGGTTCGAATCTGGGAGGTGTCGGAGCGTGTTCAGGTCGCTGAGCTGCAGGAGCATAAATATGGAGTCGCCTGTGTGGCGTTTTCTCCCAACGGGAAATATATCGTCAGCGTGGGCTACCAACACGACATGATGGTCAACGTCTGGAACTGGAAGGTAAGAGAGCTGCTCTCTGATTGGCTGATCGACTGAGCGATTGTCGAGTGACTGAGCAGCTGAAACTGAATCTCACACAGTGCAACAGTTATTTCAGCAGGTCTGGATGAACGTCAGAACTACTGTGTATTTTTAAAATCAGGCTTTTAATGTGAAAATCTGCAGGAAGTGTTGAGTTTTATTTACAGTGATAAAAACAGGAGAGTAAAACCAGCTTATTGATAAATAGAGAGAGTGTTTGAATGTGACTCGACTTTATGGGAATAAACTTTACACTTAAATCACCAAACATTTCAAAATAAAAGCCTAGTTCAACAGAAGGGTTCAGCACACTGCAAAAGATTTTATAGTAAAAACAACTCTGGTGCAGTTGGACATTAAACCCACTCAGTGAGAGTCCACGGCTCTGATCACATGACTTCTGATGATGTGGTGCATTCAAAGGCCATTTGTTTGGCTCATTGGAGTCGAACTTTACTGCCGTTTATTTTCACAACAGCCGAAAAACACAGGAGACATTTATTAATTTAAAGGAACATTCTGCTGTTTTTCCCCACATTTAAATTCTGGACAGAAGTAATCTACGTAGTTCAAATAACTTATGGAATGATAAGTATTTTATTTATATTTCTACATTTAAAAATCTTTCGGATCATTTTTGTGCGTTTTTATTTTGTAAATCTGAGAGAAAACAAGTTCAATTTTTGTATATTTTTTTTTAAAGACACAATTTCAGTACTTTTATCAATATGACTTATTGACTTGCATCACCTTTTAGCCTTGAGGTCAGAGGTCAGCTGATGGATTTTAGCAGCGAGCTGCAGATGAACATTAAATCCGACCTGTTGACAGATTCTTTTTTTGTTGTTTTGTGTTTACCAGAAAAACATCGTCGTTGCAGCCAATAAGGTGTCCAGTAAAGTGACGGCCGTCTCCTTCTCTGACGACAGCTCCTACTTTGTTACTGCCGGCAACCGCCACGTCAAGTTCTGGTACCTGGATCACGCCAAGACCTCCAAGGTTCTCACATCAGTCGTTCTTTACACACCTGTGTCATGAAAACATCCTGTATGATTACTGATCGTCCTCTCCACTCCTCTGCAGGTGAACGCCACCGTCCCTCTTCTGGGGCGTTCAGGGCTGCTGGGAGAGCTCAGGAATAACTTCTTCAGCGATGTGGCGTGTGGGCGGGGTCGACAGGCCTCCTCCACCTTCTGCATCACTTCCTCCGGTCTGCTGTGTGAGTTCAACGACCGGCGACTCCTCGACAAGTGGGTCGAGCTGCGGGTGAGCGCTCAGTGCAGGAAGTTTACTCAGCACATATGGAGGGTTTCCAGGGGAGGTCCTTTAACCTCACCTTTACATTTACTTTCTGACCTCCAGTGCTTTAACTCCTCACCTTGCTGCAGTGATGTTCAGGTGCACTCCTGTACTCTGTGACATCACTGTTGCTGTGGTTACAGGTGTGCGATTGCAGCTAATGAGAAACTTTGAGGCAGAGAAACACAGCTGTTGTCACTGAGGGCCCGTGTCCACAAAGCATTTTTTACCGCAGAAAAGCAGTGGCAGGGCACTGGAGAGCACTTCCTTGCTTTTTTTAATGACGTGCTGCGCATGGGTTGTGTTTATATCATTAGCTAGGTAGCTAACATTACGCTACATCAGGCCCTGATGTTAACTGACTGCTTATATTTTTCACTGTGTGTCTTTAATGTAAAACACTCTAATGTGAAGTTCCTCTTCTTCCTCCTCCGCTTCCTGTGCAGAGAGTCGACTCTGCATCCGTAAGTCGTCACCTCACCTGGACTCAGTCAGTTCAGCCTGTGACACCTCAACAACACTCAGACTGATGAAGAGCTCCTTAAACATGTTTAGAAATAATCAAACATGACATTTATCAAACATGTAACATAAGCATAGACTGTATTAAAAAAATGGTTGCAGCCAATACTGAGGTGCCCTAAAGCTGCATTCTCACTAATGGCCAGCAGGGGGTGACGCCACCGATTTCAATAAGAAGTCTGATTGTATCAACCTTATTACTGAGGGCGCTACTGGAGGATCAATCATTGGTGCAACTTCTGGTGAAATAGTGGAAGAAGCAGTAAGCTAGTTAGTGGCATTAATTGTAATCACTAATGTTCCTGGTCAAAAAAGGAAAACAAGCAAAGCTTTGAGTTTGCTGTTGAATAAACTGATAAGTTCTGTGAGGAAGGTTTGTGATTAACCAAAGTTGAACTTGGCTCTGAAAGTTAGCATAGATTAACTTTTGCCTTTGCAGATTGAGCTCAGTGCAAAATTTAACTGACCATAAATGCTAGTTAGCACTCCATCACTGTATTTATCATCATATTATAATGATATATAGACTGATGATGAAGAGCATGAATCTGATCTGAAGTATCTGAATCTTCATCCTCACTGGCTGAACTGACTGACCTGGACACGCCCACTTCCTTCCTCTCACTCCATTGGTCCGTTTCACAACACGCTGCCGTCATTCATAACCAACACTCCACCTGATTGGGAGAAGGGACGTGTCACCTCGTTCACCCTCCACGATGATATACAGAGGACCCTGAACGCAGCATTACTCACCTCCACCAACATGTACTGGTGCTGTAGCACTGACACTAGACTGGTCCTACAGTCGTGACGCAGCAGCAGCAGCAGCAGCTCAGAGGCGTCTTTGTCTGAGTCTTCACCCACTCACATTCTCTCACTTCATTTACATTTCAGTCTTTGATTCAGTCCGAGAGACACAAAGAACAAAAACATTTTCAGTCTCACATTAATATGTGGATCAATCCGCCGCCGAAAATAGTCCCTAACAAACGCACTGTTTCCTCCACCTGTGGTCGGACCTCACAAAGGATCAAAAACACATCTTCATCTCCATGGTGTCCTCATCACTCAGCAAGATGAAGTGAAGTGAATGAAGTGTCTCACCTGTCTGTCTGCATGTCCACCTGTCTGTGTGTCCTCAGGCATCTCAGGCCACCTGTCTGTCCGTCACAGACGAGCTGATCTTCTGTGGTTGTTCTGACGGCACGGTTCGAGCTTTCAGCCCCGTCAACCTGCACTTCCTGTGTACTCTGCCTCGCCCACACTGTCTGGGAGCTGACATCGCCAATATGGTGGACGCCAGGTCTCTCTCTCACACACACACACACACACACACACACACTCACACACACACATACTGTATGGAAATTTATACCAAATATAGATAAATGGAAAACAACATACAGAGTGTTCTGTTTCTATTTAGAGGTCAGCTGACCACTAGACATGTAGACAGGTTACCATGGAAACAGACACATCATCATGGTTTTTATTTCCCGTTGGCATGACAACAGTCCTGTTAGAATAACTCTCCTCCCTCTTTGTCTCCTCCGCAGTCAGCTGTTCTCCTGCAGGCCGGAGGCTCGGTACCCGGACACGGTGGCGGTGACCTACGACCCCGCCAACCGCTGGCTGTCGTGCGTCTACAACGACCATAGTGTTTACGTGTGGGACGTCCGAGACCTCCGAGACCCCCGCAGAGCGGGAAAACTCTACTCGGCCCTCTACCACTCCTCCTGTGTGTGGAGCCTGGAGGTCAGTGTGTTCATATAAATCACAAACACAATGAGGGCTTCAGTCACACATTCCTGAGAGGTCAAAGGTCACGGAGCTGAAACACCAGCTCATAAAAACACAATAACATGACATGAGCACCTGCAGCTGCTGCAGCCGTGTGTCCCTGCAGGAAGTACAGAGGGGATTCACTCAGTTGTATATTAAGGATTCACCACAGACACACAGTGGATACATGAGTTCATTATAAGAAATTAATTTTATTAATTATATGATCAGTTTAATAATTTAATGAACTCTTCTTCTGTTAGATGTTCACATTGATTCCAGTCTCACGTCTGTACGATAAATATGAAGCCACAGGCAGCAGCTGTCTCCAGTCAGTGTCAGCGTGTTGAAACACTTGAGTTGAGCACCTCCTCTTGTGTCTCCTGCAGGTGTACCCAGAGGGAGGACAAGGAGGAGGAGGAGAGGCACGACTTCCCCCCGGGTCGTTCCTGTCCTGCTCCTCAGACAACACCATCCGACTGTGGAACACCGACAGCCACAAACTCCTCACCAGGAACATCCTGAGCCATGTACGAGAACACACACACCTCTGCTTTTATATCTACATTACGCACACCTCCACCTGCACACTGACCTGACACCCTCCTGACCTCTGACCCTTCAGGACCTGCAGAAGGTCATATACGTGGACGACAACATCTCCAGCCTCCTGGACCCAGAGAGCATCTCCATCACCGGTAGCAACACTGAGAAGGCGGGGTCATCGGGCTCAGAGGGGCAGCAGACGGACCAGAGCAGGGCGGGCATTAGGACCCTGAGAGTTAGTCCTGATGGACAGCACCTGGCCTCTGGAGACCGTATGGGCGTCCTCAGGTGAGAAGAGGGCGGGGACTCTGTTTGAGTCCAGACAGGAAGAAGACATAAAGCATCTGCACACTTCTAATACTCTGTGTGTGTGTGTGTGTGTGTGTGTGTGTGTGTGTGTGTGTTGTAGGATCCATGATCTGGACAGTATGGAGGAGATCTTGAACGTTCAGGCTCACGACTCAGAGATACTCTGCCTCGAGTTCTCCAAACCAGATACAGGTGAGAAACACCTCTGTTATAAAACAATGTATAAACTCAACACATATGCACTCACTGGCCACTCAAATATCTAATCAGCCAATCACGTGGCAGCAGCTCAGTGCATTCAGTCATGTAGACATGGTGGAGACGAGCTGCTGAAGTTCAAACTGAGCATCAGAATGATGAAGAAAGGTGATGTAAGTGACTTTGAACATGGCATGGTTGTTGGCGGCAGGATAACGCACCATGTCACAAAGCTCACATCATCTCAAACATGACAATGAGTTCACTGTACTCCAATGGCCTCCACAGTCACCAGATCTCAGTCCAGTAGAGCACCTTTGGGATGTGGTGGAACGGGAGATTCTCATCATGGACGTGCAGCCGACAAATCTGCAGCAACTGTGTGATGTCATCATGTCAATATGGACCAACGTCTCTGAGGAATGTTTCCAGCACCTTGTTGAATCTGTGACACCAAGAATTAAAAAGGAGGTCCAACCAGGTACCAGCAAGGTGTACCTAATAAAGTGGCCAGTGAGAGCATAATTCATACTTTTGCACACTATAAACACAACGTTAAAATCAGTATACAACAAAACCTGACACAGACAGTAAATAAAACAATCTTTAACGACATAGAAGACATGTACAGAATAAACAAACTATTTTGTTGTACATAATTTGGAAGTGTCTGAAAAGCCAGTCACGCCTGCAGGTCTAAACTGTGGCAATATTTCCCACGCTACCTTCGCTGTCACATTACCTTGAACCAGCAGCCACTCTGCCCTTGAGCAAGGCAGCAGACCTGCAGAGCTGCTGCAGGGCGGATGCACTGAGGCTGACCTCCACCTCGCTGTGCTGGTGGTGGTTCAGTTGTGGCTTCTGTGACATCACAGTAGAGTCAGACGAAAAAAGATCAGACAGCAGCTCCTCAGTCACAGTCATGTTGATTTATAAAGACCTGTTATGAGCAGTTGATTCACTCGTGACAGGAGAAATTTAAATTTGTCCTGTTGTCTTCAGCGTGACTCAAGAGTCTGCTGTCGACCCACTTTGACTTCAGGGTCATGAGGTCATGTTTTCTCTAACAACAATAATAATAATAAAATCAAGATTTTAAAAGAGTTGCAGCAGCATGAAGCGTAAAAAGAAAGAGTTTCAAAAAGTCTCAAGTGAGCAGATGCATTTTAAGCTTTCTTTTAAAAAACATTTAGCGAGCTAGCTTCCCTGATATCTACAGGTAGTGTGTTCATAGCTTTGAGGCGTCACTGACAAAGGCTGCATCTCCAGTCATCTTCCAGCTGTTTCTGGGAACCTCCAATAAACCAGCAGCAGAGGATCGCAGTGTTCTTGGAGGCGATGTAGCTCGGTCCCAGCCCATGTAGGGCTTTGTATACAAGGAGGAGGAGCTTAAAATCAATTGTAAATGTAACAGGAAGTCAGTGCAGAGCAGCTCAGACCGGCCTGATGTGCTCTCTACTCTTGGTTCTGGTTCATAGCCGAGCTGCAGAGTTTTGAACGAGTCTCTCAGTGATGCGCTACAGTAGTCGAGTCAACTTGAAATGAAGACATGAATCAATATCTCTGCATCTTTTTCATTTAGAAATGGTTGCACATTAGCGATGCTTCTGAGGTGGAAAAATGTTCTCGTCACCTTGTTAATGTGGGACTGGAAGCTTAGATCCGAATCAAGAATCACACCAAGACTTAATCCAGGGAGTTAAATTCCCCAGATTATTCCTCTGATGTAATGACATTAGGAGGTGTTTACATCCTACAGTTATACATATGTTGGATCTTTTAAATCTGCTTTTTTTAGACTAAATTTGTGTGTAAGAAATTGAATTAAAAGTAACATTAAAACAAAAGAATACTTCTAATCTCCTCAAGAAGTATTTACCAGGTACCAGACCATCCTGACATTATAACTCAATATTAGGGAAGCAGGATAATATCGATACATCATCAATATCGACCAACATGCTTTTTCCTAATTTGCACAATGAATGAATATTACATACATCTGAAAGTATTTCATGTCTCCATCTGCTGGTGGGCCGTCACAATAAGAGCATGTATATATAACAACAGAAACGACTTGATGATCACTAAAATTAGGTGGGGAAAAAAAGAGGATATCTTGATATCAGTATTGGTTATTGACCAAATTAGTTGTTATATATCAGCAAAAAATCCAGTATTGTGCCTCAGTACTGAATATTTAAATTATTTAATAGAATATAACGTTTTGTTTCCCTTAAATACTCAGAAAATTGTGCAGAGCTTCGTCTGTGGTTTGTCAAAAAGGTTTGGTTAGTCTGAGGTTGGTGAGGTCATTTGGATGGAATTGGAAATTATGAAGATTATAACTGTAACTTGGTGAGGGCAGTGTTTTTATTACAGATGGAAATGACACACGAAACTACCAAAATAAGAGCAGCTGTGATAAACCAGAGTGATTTTTTAAAATGTTCAAACTAAGGCTGTTTTTAGGTGACATGTGACTCTGGCTCCCTCTCAGTTCTGTTAGTGTGTCTGTGTCTGTGAACTACATCTGGCACACACACACACACACACACACACACACACACACACACACAGACACATAAAACAGGCCAGTAAATGTTCAGTGGGTCTTACTGGGTTGATAATAAAACCAGCAAACTCAACAATAAGACTCATTTCTGTCGACCAGGAAACAACAGCACAGAGGGAGGAATGCTGAGGCTCGTAAACACACACACACACATACACACACACACACACACACACACACACACACACACACAGAGTTTAACAGCAGGATTGACATCACTTCCTGTAGCTTGGTCCAAAGTGCTGAGAGAGAAGAAGCCAGCTCAGCAGTCAGAACGAACACACACAGTTTAATCCTCTCAGACTGTGAAGAGTAAAAATCCTGCTGCTGCCGTCTCACCTCGACAGGATCGTGTGTTTATATCCTAAATAAGATGTGATATTTTCACTTCTCTGGAGAAACAAATGAATTTGACCCGATAAAGTTCACAACACACAGAAAATACATCAGAGTGCTGCAGGCAAATCATAGCACTGAAATCTATAATATCAAGCTCTGGCCTTCAAAATAAAAGCTTTTGAGATGGGGTTACATAGTGTTAAAAACACACACACACATTTATACATGAAGAAGAAAAACTGTATATAAAATTACATGCTCTCAGTTCACAGCAAAGATTTCAAATTTCATGTTTCGTCTGTGTGTCCATCAGGTCTCCAGTTATTAGCCACAGCCAGTCGGGACCGTCTGATCCACATCTTGGACGCGGGCAGAGAGTACAGTCTGGTCCAGACTCTGGACGAACACTCGTCCTCCATCACTGCCGTCCGATTCGCTGGTCAGTCCCTCTGTGACCTCTGACCTCTCATCATGTTGTCAGAATAAACTCTGCTGCTGATGTTTGTCCTCTCTGACCTCATGTCCGTCTTCTTCTTCTTCTTCTTCCTGTCTTTCAGCCAATGAGGGGAAGGTGAGGATGATCAGCTGTGGAGCCGATAAGAGCGTTTACTTCCGCACTGCGCAGGAGGTGAGAGCAGCACCGCAGTGATGTCACAGAGTCTCTCAGTGTTGATGTGTTGATCAGCTGGAACTTACATTTACTTTAGTACTGTACTATTTCTGTTTTTGTTTGAGGTCCTTAAAGGTCCAGTCTGTAGGGTTTATGCGGATATATGGGCAGAAATTGAGCTGAATTTAAAAAGTATTTTTTCTTCAGTGTTTCATCCGTTGAAAATAAGAATCATTGTGTTTTGAACCACCTCAACTGACCCCGTCCTTGATGTGAAGGAGCAGCAGCTCTACTCTGAGCTCCCTCCGGATGTCCGAGCTCCTCCCCCATCTCTAAAGCTGAGCCCAGACACCCCACAGAGGAAACTCATTTCGGCCGCTTGTATCTGCGATCTCATTCTTTTGGTCACTACCCAGAGCTCATGACCATAGGTGAGGGTTGGGACGTAGATAGACCAGTAAATCAAAAGATTTGCCTTCTGGCTGAGCTCCCTCTTCACCACGACGGTCCAGCACAGTGCCTGCATCACTGCAGAAGCCACACCAAACTGCCGATCCATCTCACGCTCCATTCTACCCTCACTCGTGAACAAGACCCCGAGATACTTCAACTCCCTCGCTTGAGGCAGTAACTCTCTCTTAACCCGGAGAGGGCAAACCACCGGTTTCCGACAGAGGACCATGACCTCAGACTTGAAGGTGCTGACTCTCATCCCGACCGCTTCACACTCGGCTGCAAACCGCCCCAGTGCGTCCTGGAGGTCATGGTGTGATGAAGCCAACAGAACCACATCATCTGCAAAGAGCGATTCTGAGGTCGATAACACAAACAGGATCAGTGACAAGGGACAACCCTGGTGGAGGCCAACACCCACTGAGAACGTGTTTGACATAACACAGAGTATGTTTATTTTCTTACTAAGGTCCTCTGTGCAACAGTTTAACAAACTTTAAGCAATTCCTTAAGTATAAGACCAAAATAGGAAAACCTTAAGGAAAAGACTTAAGGATAATTCGTGAAACCAATTTTATTTAAAGGTAGCCTTACCTCTGATTTAAAGGAAGATCTTCACTGAAGGTGCTTTGTGTAGCCGGCCCTTGGATCTTAACTTACCAGAGAAAAAGGTAAACACACATCAGCTGCTGCTTATCTCAAGATCACGACTTAATTATTTCATTACCATGAAGACCAATTTTTCGAGATAACGAAATCATTTTTCACAAGAAAATCAGTTTTGTTTCCTGTGAAGTTGCAGCCAGACCAGTTTTCCCCTTAAAAGACAAGGACTGATCTGAATGTTTTCTCTAATGCGTTAAACCTTAACTGAAGTACAGTCTGATGAGTGAATGATGATGACTACTTCTTTATCTGACATTTTCAGCTTTAATCAGTCGCTACAGTTGTCAAGACGTCATCTATGCACGCTGGCTCAGCACTCCTGATCTCTGATAAACATTAAACACAATAAAAGGAAGAATCCTTTTGTTTCTTGTGATAAGGAGTTGATTATGTCGTTATCTTGTGATAACAAAGCTGATATCCCTCCTCAGTTGCTCTTCCTGAGGTTTCTACCAATTTTTTCCATTGAAGGGGTTTTTGGGGGAGTTTTTCTTATCCACTGTGAAGGGCCAAGGACAGAGGGTTTGGTATGCTTTAAAGACTCTGAGGCAAATTATGATTTGTGTTATTGGGCTTTATGAATAAAATTAAATTGAACTGAATTGAAATTAATTGTCCATTCATGTAGAATGGAGCGTGAGATGGATCGGTGGTTTGGTGTGGCATCTGCAGTGATGCAGGCACTGCATGGGACTGTTGTGGTGAAGAGGGAGATGAGCTGAAAGGTGAAGCTTTTGATTTACTGGTCCATCTGCGTCCCAACCCTCACCTATGGTCATGAGCTCTGGGTAGTGACTGAAAGATTGAGATTGCAGATACAAGCGGCCACAATGAGTTTCCTCCGTGGGGTGGCTGGGCTCAGCCTTAGAGATAGGGTGAGGAGCTCGGAGTAGAGCTGCTGCTCCTTCACGTCACAAAAGGGTCAGTTGAGGTGGTTCGGGCATCTGATCAGGATCCTCCTGGGCGCCTCCTGTTAGAGGTGTTCTGGGCACGTCCCACTGATAGGAGGCCCCACGGTAGACCCAAAAAGCGGAAACATGGAAAACGTAAAAAGAATTTCCTGCCTGAGGTCACAGCAGAACAGTACCAAGTGAATAAATGAATGACAAGAACATGAAGAGGAGACTGTAACCTTCCTCACACTAACACATGAAACATTCCCATCATGTGTCCTTCCTGTCGTCACAGGTGGAGGAAGGGTTGGAGTTCACTCGGACTCATCATGTGGTGAGGAAGACGACTCTGTATGATATGGACGTGGAACCAACCAGGAAGTACGCTGCAGTGGGCTGTCAGGACCGCAGCATCAGGTACATTAATGAATCCACCTGCAGCCGAAACAAACAGTCTGCAGGCAGGATTATTACCCAGCAGGCACCACGGTGATTAGATGGATTAGGATTAACTGCCATGATCCTGTCTTCTTCTTCTTCATCTCTCCCCTCCCCCTCTCTTGTTTCCTTTTTAATTTCCTCTCTTTCCTTTATGTTCCTCTCCCACTTTTTCCAGGTTTTTGTTATTAGATTTTAAATTTTAAAATACAGCACATAACAAGGGTCTTTTCCACTTTTAACCATTACAATATGTTCTGAAGCCGCTGGGAGTGTGAAGGAGGTGAGAGCGAGGGCGCCACCATCCTCATGGGGAACTCGGTTCAGTTACAGTTTCAAAGATTGTTCGACTCGGGGTTCCTCTCCTTACTTCGATTAAAATCATCCATTTGGGCCTGCTCCTCTTATCTTGTTCATTACACATCCTTTAAAAATGGTGTGCTTATTCGCTGTAGGAACTTTGGCCTCCTGTGACCTAACAATCAGCTCAAGATCAGCAGGAAATAGTTGATTTAATAACTCGCATGTTTATTTGACAGTTTTCTAGTTTTCATTTTAATATTCATTCAGTCATTTTCTGTAACCGCTTATTCTGTTATGGGTCGCGGGTGCTGGAGCCTATCCCAGCTGACACTGGATGAGAGGCAGGGTTCAGCCTGGACAGGTCACCAGACTATCACAGGGCTGACACATAGAGACAGACAACCATTCACACTCACATTCACACCTACGGACAATTTAGAGTCACCAATTAACCTGCATGTCTTTGGACTGTGTGAGGAAGCTGGAGCACCTGGAGGAAACCCACGCTGAGACGGGGAGAACATGCAAACTCTGCACAGGAGGGCTCCCCCACCCTGGGTTCGAACCAGGAACTCTCTTGCTGTGAGGCAACAATGCTAACCACTGCATCACTGCGCTGCCTGATTTTGATATGATATAATAATAATAATAATAGTAGTAGTAGTAGTAGTAATAATAATAATTATAATAATAATAATAATAATAGTAGTAGTAGTAGTAATAATAATAATAATGATGATAATAATAGTAATAGTAATAAAAATAGTATTGTTTGGCAGTAGAAGTCAAGAATCAAATATTCAGACCAGCACCTGAATGCACCACAAATATGACAACACAGAGCAGCCGCACTCACTGGGTTTAAGTTTATATATTTGCACAATAGTAAGATACAATGTACATACAGAAGAAGTAATTTCAGTGCCAGAGAGTAAGGAAGCCTAAAAGGCTTTTTTCAAATAACTGAAAAAAGTGACATTAAGCAAGAAAATAAAACAAAATAAGCAATTAACAAAGAAATGAGGAACACATAACACAAAAAATATTTATATACACAACAGAAAACCAACAGTAATAAAGGGGGAAAAACAAACCTAAAATAAGATCTGAATAATCAGCAGAAAAGAAATGTCAAAAGATTCAAGATTTAAATGTGATCTAAAAGCTGACATAAAATATTTTAATGACATATTTAATTAATTCCATAACTGAGGACCTCTGTATTTGATTTTTTTAAAAATAAGTTTTGATATAGGGCAATATGGTAAATGGAAATCATTGTTTTGCCCTGTGAGTGAATGTTTGAAGATAAAATAAAAACATAATAAAATGTATCTGGAAGATCTTTCCTGTAATTCATGTATCTTCTAACACATATTCATAAATCCATTTATTCATCCACTGTTGTTCCAGATATGAGGAGTTCATCCTTTCCGTTTTTTATTGTTTATTTGAACTCCACATGGTTTCCAGTTTGTCTTTATCTGGTTTCCTGTATGGCTGCTGTGTGTTCAAGCTGCCCCCTGCTGGTCAGAGTCGGACCAACAAAGCAGAGACAAAAGTCTCAGTACAACACTGGTGTTCTGTCTCATAGTGTTTTATCAGTTAGTTTGATATCTATGACTCTCAATGTGGATCTGCTGCAGCAGGAAGCTTCAGGACCAATAGGAATCATTGTCAGTGTGCTGTTGATGTGTGCTGTCATCCCACATTGCATTGCACAAAGGAAATGGAGGAACCACTCAGAACAAAACACAGTTTATATGAAACAGCTCAACAAACATAGAATCAGTGAAGTTTTGAAAAACATTTAGTTTAATCTTTGTTTATGAACTGCAATATTTTGATGATGATGATGATGATGATGATGATGAAGACAACAGAATTGTTATGAGACTTGTCAGTGGACCAAAATTGATGGACTGCTTCTTCTTCCTCCTCTTCCTCTTCCTGCAGGATCTTTAACATCAGCAACGGTAAACAGAAGAAGATGTACAAAGGCTCTCAAGGAGAGGATGGGACTCTCATAAAGGTAGGTCACAGTATCCATCCAAAATCAGCTTGCTGTTACCATGGCGATGTTTCCACAGTAACAGCAGGTGTAGATAATTCATGAACATTTAGCTGCCAGGTATTAGCTGCCTCCTCCTCTGTCCTCCCCAGGTGCAGATAGACCCGTCAGGTCTCTACATCGCCACCTCCTGTTCGGACAAGAACATTAGTATATTTGACTTCTACTCTGGAGAGTGTGTGGCCACCATGTTCGGACACTCCGGTCAGTAAACCACTGGGTCAAATAGCCCATTATTGTTTGTATAAATAGATGTATTTATGAATTAATTTTTTAAATTTAAATTTTATCGTACCATGTCTTCTTTAATCAAATGTTTATGACAAACATTCGTATGACTTTTTCATATTAAATTTGTATGACATACTATACTTAGACTTTGTAATGACTTTTTGCAACATTCTATATCAGAACTGTTTTCATGACATTTTTCTACATACAATACTATAACTTTTTTTTCAACATACTATAGTATTACTTTGTGAAATGAGATTTTTATGAGATGACTTTTTTTGACATATTTTACTATGACTTTTTATATGAAATTGCTATGTTATGACTTCTTTTAAAGAAATTTTTGGGACGTACAAAACTTTGATTGTTTTCATTAAAAATGTTTAAATGCACGACTATAACTTCTTTTTGAGCTGTTTTTTGACATATTAACTTTCTAAAGCTGTCTTTACGACCTACTTTTGCTGACTGAAGTGTTTTAATGACATACTATACTCTTGACTTTGACTCATAAAATTTTTTGCAACATGCTGACTTTTTGTAGTTTTTTCGACATTCTGTGACTTTTTTTATTGAAAATTTTCAACATATTATATGGTGACTTTTTAAACTGACGTGCTATACTATGACTTTTTTCACTGTATATTTTCATCATACTATACTATGACTTTATCAGCTGAAAATTTTTATGACTTTGACTGTTGGATTAATGAAATTTTTCTACAAACCATGCTTTGATTTTTTTCATTCAACATGCCAGAACTTTTTTGATTTAAAATTTTGGACATACTATACTGTGACTTTTTCGATTAAAAATTTTCAACAAGATATACTATGAATTTTTTCATTAAAAGTTTTCAACATGCAATACTATGACTTTTTTAATGAAAATTTTCAACATACTATACAATGACTTTTTGGAAATTTTTTTTTTTTGGACAAACTACACTATGACTTTTTGGATTAAAAGATTTCGACACACTATACCATGACTTTCTTCACTAACAATTTTCAACATACTATACTATGACTTTTTCGATTAAAATTTTTCAACATACTGTACTATGACCGTTTGGATTAAAATTTTTCGACATACAATACCGTAACTTTTTTCACTAAAATTTTTCAACATACAATACTGTGACTTTTTGGATTAAAAATTTTCAATGTACTATACTATAACTTTTTCACAGAAAATGGTTGGTTTTTGGAATAAAATCTTTTGACAAACTACTATGACTTTTTTCATTATTTTTTTTTTTTTTGAACTTACTATACTATGACTTTTTGGATTCAAATTTTTTGACATACTATACTATGACTTTTTGGATGACACATTTTTCGACATACTATATACTATGACTATTTTCACTGAATTCTTTCAACATACTATACTATGACTTTTATGATTAAAATTTTTCGACATACTATACTATGACTTTTTGGAATAAAAATTTTCGACATATTATACTATGACTTTTTCCACTGAAAATTTCGACATACTATACTATGACTTTATCAACTTAAAATTTCGACATACTATGACTTTTTTCACTGAAATTTTTCGACATACTATACTATGACTTTTTTTCCTCTGAAATTTTTCGACATACTATACTATGACTTTTTGGATTAAAAATTTTCAACATATTATACTATGACTTTTCCCACTGAAATTTTTTGACATACTATACTATGACTTTTTTCACTGAAAATTTTCAACATACAACACTATGACTTTTTTCCACTAAAATTTTTTAACATACTATGCTATGACTTTTTGGATTAAAAATTTTCAACATACTATACAATGACTTTTGTTCCGCTGAAATTTTTCAACATACTATACTATGACTTTTTCCACTCAAATTTTTCAACATACTATACTATGGCTTTTTTTAAAATTATTCAACATAGTATCCTGTGACTTTTTGGATTAAAATATTTCAACATACTATACTATGACTTTTTCCACTGAAAATGTTATCAACTTAAAATTTCGACATACTATGACTTTTTCACTGAGATTTTTCATCATACTATAGTATGACGTTTTGGATTAAAAATTTTCAACATACTATACTATGACTTTTTTCACTAAAATTTTTCAACATACTATACTATGCCTTTTTTTTACGAAATTTTTCGACATACTATACTATGACTTTTCCCACTGAAATTTTTTGACATACTATACTATGACTTTTTTCACTGAAAATTTTCAACATACTATACTATGACTTTTTCCACTGAAATTTTTCAACATACTATACTATGGCTTTTTTCAAAATTATTCGACATAATATCCTGTGACTTTTTGGATTAAAATATTTCAACATACTATACTATGACTTTTTCCACTGAAAATGTTATCAACTTAAAATTTCGACATACTATGACTTTTTCACTGAGATTTTTCAGCATACCATACTATGACTTTTTGGATTAAAAATTTTCGACATATTATACTATGACTTTTTCCACTGAAATTTTTCAACATACTATACTATGACTTTTCCCACTGAAATTTTTTGACATACTATACTATGACTTTTTCCACTGAAAATTTTCAACATACTATACTATGACTTTTTCCACTGAAATTTTTCGACATACTATACTATGACTTTTTCCACTAAAAATTTTCAACATACTTTTTTCACTGAAATTTTTCAGTATAATATACTAAGACTTTTTGGAATGAAATTTTTCAACACACTATACTAAGACTTTCTGCACTGAAAATTTTCGAAATACGATACTATGACCTTTGTCACTGAAAGCTTTCAACATACTATACCACGACTTTATGGATTAAAATTTTTCGACATACTATACTATGACTTTTTCCACTGAAAATTTTGACATACTATATGATGACTTTTGTTCCACTGAAATTTTTCAACATACTATCTATCCTATGATTATTTGGATTAAAATATTTTGACATACTATCCTATGATTTTTTGGATTAAAAATTTTCGACATACTATACTATGACTTTTTTCACTGAAAATTTTCGACATACTATCCTATGACTTTTTGGATTAAAATATTTCGACATGCTATACTATGACTTTTTGGATTAAAATTTTTCAACATATTATACTATGACTTCATCAACTGAAAATTTCAACATACTATACAATGACTTTTTTCACTGAAATTTTTCAATATAATATGCTATGACTTTTTGGAATGAAATTTTTCGATGTAGTGTACTAAGACTTTCTGCACTGAAAATTTTTGAAATACAATACTATGACCTTTTTCACTGAAAGCTTTCGACATACTATACCATGACTTTTTGGATTTAAATTTTTCGACATACTATACTATGACTTTTTTCACTGAAAATTTCGACATACTATACTATGACTTTAACAACTTAAAATTTCGACATACTATGACTTTTTTCACTGAAATTTTTCAATATAATATACTATGACTTTTTGGATGAAAAATTTTGACATACTATACAATGAATTTTTGGATTAAACTTTTTCGACATACTATAGCATAAGTTTTTTCACTAAAAGTTTTCAACATACTTTTCTATGACTTTATCAACTAAAAATTTCGACATACTATACTATGACTTTTTGGATTAAAATATTTCGACATGCTATACTATGATTTTATCAACTGAATATTTTGACATGACTTTTTTCACTGAAATTTTTCAACATATACTATGACTTTTTGGATTCAAATTTTTCGACATTCTATACGGTGATCTCGTCAACTAAAAATTTCGACATGCTATACTATGACTTTTTTCACTTAAATTTTTCAACATACTATACTATGACTTTTTTCATTTAAATTTTTCAACATTCTATACTATGATTTTTTGATTGAAAATGTCACCATACTATACTATAACTTTTTTTAACTGAAATTTTTCTACATACTATACTATGACTTTTTCGATTAGAATTTTTCAACATACTATACTATGACTTTTTTCATCAAAAATGTTCGATATACTATACTATGAATTTTTGATCAATATTTTTCTCTTTAGTGATCTTTAAAAGCCATTATACATTTCAGTTTTTATAAAAATATTAATTATCCTATTAATACATCCTGTACACAAAAAAAATCATAAAAGTTTCTGAAACTTTCTGATGTATGTAATTGTATGTATGAATTGTTAAGTCCAGCTCTTTCATGAGCATTTTAAAGAAAGGAGGTCCACACAGCAACAAGGAAACAAATTTATTTAAGAAATTGAACTACAGCAAACCATTCTGTGAAGTCAGCAGTCAGAATTTATGTGAAACTACAAATATTAACTGATAAAACTGATAAACGTAACACAATCAAACCAGACTATCAAGTCGAGTTTCTGAGAGGCATCAGTCTCACATGAGGGGAATCAACATGTGTATGTCTTAGACTATGAGTAATGAATATTTAACACCAACACTGTTTCTGTTTGTCTGTCCGTCTCTCAGAGATAGTAACCGGTTTGAAGTTCAGCAGTGACTGCAGACACCTGATCACAGTGTCTGGAGACAGGTACGTCTCAGCTCACTGAGCTCATATCCAAATGTTCAGCGTATGTTTGGAACAGTTTTTAATTAAAGTCAGCTCAAAATATGTTGCTCAGTGTTTTTCAATAACTAATGAAACCTCTGTATGTTTGCAGCTGTATTTTTGTGTGGCGTCTCAGTCCAGAGTTGACCATCAGGATGAGGCAGCGGCTCGCTGACCTCCGTCCTCCAAGCAGCACTCAGACCTCCCAGAATGCACCTCAGCAGAAAGTGGTGAACCTCAGGTAAATGTTCAGCTCCATTCACAGCTGCTCTACTGCTGCTGATACCTGATGTTTGTTGAACTGGTGTAAACACAAACTGTGATGAATTATGTCCCAACTTGTGTGTGTGTGTTGCAGCAGGGAGGTGTTGTCTCCTCGTGTCGTCACAATGTCTTCCGACAGCGACAAGGAGGAGGAAGAGGATGAGGAGGAGGAGGAGGAGCGTAGTTGTCCTTATATGGTCACAGCAGGATGCCTGGTGGAGGAGGAGACAGGTCTGTTACCATGGTTACAAAACATGCTAGCCTGGAGGTTTTCTTAGTTAAGGAAAACCTCATTTACTGTGTTAAAAGCAATTTTACAGCGGTAAAGGTTTCCATGGAGATTGTTTGTTTGCTTGCTAATATTTAAACATTTTAAGGAAAGCGTAAAGAGAAGATTTAAGAGTGTTTTGTGCAGCCGATTTTATTTTGAGGAAACTTTACGGAAAATCTTAGCTTATGGTGATTTGTGCAACAGGCCCCCAGATCTTTTACTTGAGTTAAGTAGTGCCACGGTGTAGAAATACTCTGTTACAAGTAAGCAAAAGTCTGGTGTGGAAAACTAAGTAAAAGTGCAGAAGTATTAGCATCAGAATATACATACAGTATACAATATTTAAGTACCAAACGGAAAAGTACTCGGTGTGTAGAATGCCTCCTGTCATGGTGTTTTATCATTATGAAATATTATATTTTTCTGTTTTTTATCACTAATGAATACACGTAGAGTATTTTAATGTCGTAGTTCATTTAAGTGGAAACAATTTTAGATACTTTATGTATTAGTTGAAAGATAAAGTGGCATAAAATGGAAGTACTTATGTAAAGTATGACATAACTGTACTGATTCAGTTCTTGATTGATTGTACTTTGTTACATTCCCACACTCGTTTGTGTTCACAGATGAATTGTAGCTCTTCAGTTAATGAGCGAAATAAATTGTGTCCCGTTTGTTGTGTTTTTTTGTTTCAGAAATGACTGATGACAAGTCCGACTCTCAACACTGCAGAGACAACAGGAAGGTCAGTGGATGTGACGAACCACGTTACAGTGATTTAGTATCATTATACCTGCGTGCACTGGTGACAGCTGAGGCTGGAGGCGTTATGTTTTCAGGTTGTCCGTCTGTCTCATTCTTGTGTACGCAATAGCTCATGAACACCTTGAGGGAATTTCTTAAAACTTGGCGCAAACGTCCACTTGGATTCAACGATGACCTGATTAGAATTCAGTGATTGAAGGTCAAAGGTGACTGTGACTAGGGCTGGGTTATATAGTAATCGATTCATCTGCTTCAAATTAATCTTCATCAGAATAACCTGATAACAATTCATAAAATCCAAGATCGATCTTTTAATATGCGCTCTTTTCCATGGATATGTGAGGCTTTAACCTCGTTAATCTCATTGTAAGTAAACGGGCTGCTGCGCTAAATTATTAATGGCCGTAGTTTTGAGAAGCTCTGACGTTGCCGGCTCTTTTATCTGTAACTGTTAGCTTACTGTTTTTATGTTTTGATGTCATTTATTATCGTGCGTCCTCCTCCTGCATTCTGAATAAAAAGCAGGAAAATGAATAGAGACTGCAGAGATATATATATATATTTTTATGCACAAATTATGAATTTGTTCTCTTGAATTTACAAATGGTGGCCATGAATTAACAGAACATGTGGGTTTAAACACATTGCTGTTTTTTATGTTTAAGGTCGAAAGTAACACAGTGATGTCCCAGTAGAAACATGTACCTCAGTGTTTCTTTGTGACCCTCAGGAGGCTTCAGGGGGTCGACTCCCACGTCGTCAGTGGTCCAGGAGGATGGGTAGCGACGGAGTCCTGATGGTGAAGTCCATGTTGGACCTGAGACTGCTGGAGTCGTACTGCCCTGACAGACAGGAGGAGGAGCAGGAGGAACAGGTGGAGGTCAGAATGCTGACAGAAACTACAACATACCAAACTCTATTAAAAAAAAACACCTGATTTTAGGATAAACGCAGAGTAAACCTCACCTTCTGTCCATCCCACGCAGGTGAATACACACTCCCTCGATGTTAACACCTCCCCTTGTAGCCCGAGAAGGAGGGCCCCAGGTGTGGAGGCAGGGCTGTACAGGACCAATCAGGAGCTGGGGAGCACCGTCAGTCTGCAGGTCACCTCTGCATGGGTACGAACACACACACACAAGCTAACGTCAGGATCACTTTGGAGCCTTTGACAGTATTCATGGTCTTCTTCAGCAAATAGAACTTGCTCAGGTGTCAGTCACCTGATAATAGGAAGTCAAACATGGGTGGAGATTAATATTCATCATCAGACACCTGAGAAAGTTCAGCTCTCTGAGGAAGGTCATGACATACGGTAGAAAGCCCAGGAAGTGAACCTGAGAAATATTTAATCACCAGTATGTCCTGAGGTGAAGAGTGATGGTTGACTTGATGGTGTGTGATTGTGTCTGTCCAGGTGGAGGATGAGGTGAAGACCAGTCAGAGGCCAGACTTCATCCGGCTGTCCAATCAGAGCCCAGACAGGGAGCCTCTTGTGCTGTATCCCGACGAATGGGAGGACAGAGTGAGCCTGGCAGGAAGGTAGGACTGTTTGTTGATTTCATCATCAGCACAGATTCCCTTTGTGTTGGATGTTGACTCTGTCTTAAACTCCGCCCCTTCCTGTCAGTGAGTTCCAGGTGAAGGAGGTGTGTCCCACTGCGACAGGTGGACGTCAGGACAAACCCAGTCCAGACAGCGGCTGCTCGCTGGGATTCAGCTCCACAATGTCCAGTCCTGTTAGACCTGCAGGAGACGGTGAGACAGACAGACAGACAGAGAGGCAGGCAGGCAGATTTCTTGTATCACTCACCTATAATGAGTCATCTTTATTCCCTCTGTCCCGTCTGTCAGACTCGGAACCCACAGAGCCTCTCAGTGTCGATGGAAACTCCTCGGAGCTGGAGATGGAGGAGGATGATGAGGAGGGAGGAAGAGGAGGACGAGGAGGAAGAGGAGGAGGAGGGGGAGGAACAGGAGGAGAGGTCAGGGCCTCTCAGGTCGTCCCTCAGACTCCAGACCAGGAGGCTTTCCTGAAGGAACACTTTGTCACACTGGCCGACCTCTCAGGCTCAGGTACAGTCAGAGTCTGAAACACATCGACACTGAAACACTAACACTGTCAGCACTGTCATTACTGTCAACACCATCAACACTGTCAAAACTAGTAAAACTTTCAACATTGTCAACACCATCAACACTGTCAAAATTAGTAAAACTTTCAACACTGTCAACACTGTCTACACCATCTACATTGTCAAAACTAGTAAAACTTTCAGCACTGTCAACACCATCAACACTGTCAAAACTTGTAAAACTTTCAACACTGTCAACACCATCAACACTGTCAACACTGTCTACACCATCTACACTGTCAAAACTAGTAAAACTTTCAACACTGTCAACACCATCAACACTATCTACACCATCAACACTGTCTACACTAGTAAAACTTTCAGCATTGTCTACACCATCAACACTGTCAACACCATCAACACTGTCTACACTAGTAAAACTTTTAACACTGTCTACACCAACAACACTGTCTACACCATCTACACTGTCAAAACTAGTAAAACTTTCAGCATTGTCTACACCATCAACACTGTCAACACCATCAACACTGTCTACACTAGTAAAACTTTTAACACTGTCAACACCATCAACACTGTCTACACCATCAACATTGTCAACACCATCAACACTGTCTACACCAACAACAGTGTCAACACTGTCAACACCATCAACACTGTCTACACTAGTAAAACTTTCAACATTGTCAACACCATCAACACTGCCAACACCATCAACATTGTCTACACCAGCAACACTGTCAAAACTAGTAAAACTTTCAACACTGTCAACACCATCAACACTTTTAACACCATAAACACTGTCAGTACTATTAACACCATCAACATCTTTAATACTGTCAACATTGTTGTGTTTCAAAGGTACATCAGGCTGTTACTTGATAAATGCTAATAAATAAAACACTTTTTTAGGGGCAAATAAAAATGGACTTTAGGCAAGTGAAAAAAAATATTAATGTTAAACCCTGAATGTAAACTGTGTGTTGACAGGAAGTCCAAGCAAAACGTCTCACAGCTCCAATGAGAGTCTCAGCATCTCCTCAAGATTTCTCTCCCAGAATTCTGCTGCAAGGTAGAAATTCACTTCCTGGTTCCTCAACGTGTTTAGTGATCTGATCAGTCTTAAACCATCTGGTTCTGGTTCTTTGTTGTGTTTCTGATAAAAAAAAAAAGTTGTTTCCTCTGCTTCGTAGTCGGGCTGTGTTTCCTCTCCCATCTCGCACCACCAGCGGAGGAGGTAGTGGAGGTGGAGGTGGAGTGGAGACAAAGGCCCGTCCTCTGGTCTCAGAGGTACGACCTCTGATGGAGGAGAACCAGAACCGTTCCCAGGACAGGAGGGTGACGTGGAACCAGGACCAAACACAGAAAATGAAGCAGAACCAAACATCCTCCCTTCAGGACCAGGTACAGTCCCAGGACAGGAAAGACCAGGACCAAACTCCGTCTTCTCAGATCGGGAACCAGATCCAGCAAGGTACAGATCAGCAGCAGAGCCAGGTGGAGGAGGAGGGGGCAGTCCAGCAGACCCACCGGCCCTCACCACTAAAGAAGAAGTTTCAAACCACAGTGGAGTCCAAGAGAAGCCTGGGCCCGACAGCCCGGGCCGCTGCCTCCCATCTGAACTCGTCCTCTGGACTCCGGAAGTCTCAGTCAGTTCAGAGCCTGCTGAGCGACACAGGTGAGACTCTGACGTCACAACACACGTGACGAGTAAGACCCTGACCCAAACTGGAAGGTTCCTATAGAACAGTTTTTAGACCTGAATATAACACTGTCTCTTTCTCCCTTCAGGAGACTCCTCTCTTTCCACATCCTGTCCATCAAGAGATGTCCCCTCTCAGCTGCTCCTCCCCCCGCAGCGTCCCACCACCCTCCCCTCCTCACCCAGACGTCCCCCGTCTATAGCCCCTCCCCCTCAGAGACCCAGTCCCGTTGCCTCCCCCAGGTCCCCCCAGCAGGAAACAGTCACTGCTCCTTCTGCCATCACCACCCCGAGGAAGTCTTCATCTTCCTCCTCCACTCCGGTGGCATCTCGCTCCTACATGAGCCCCACTGCCAGCTCCATGGCCAAGATGTCACGCTCTGTCTCAGTGGGCGACGGCCTCAACATCCCCGAATCCAGCGAGGATCCTGCAGTGACATCATTATCAACTGCAGCGGTAACTTCCTCCTCTCAGGTCAAAGACACTCCACCGCCTCTTGTTGCTGTGGTGCCCTCCATCGCAGCTCTGGCCACACACCCCCACGCTGCCGTTGTCCCCGTCGTTGTTGCCTCCTCTTCGTCTCTAGGTAACCATGGTAACCAGGTGGGCCCTGCCCCCCGTGGTCTCCAGGCTCGGGTCCCTGGCAGCAGCAGACCGCTCCCTGACAAGCCCTCCCTCGCCTCCTTGTCTTCCTCATCGCGGCCTCCTCCGGTCTCCGTTTCCCCACTGACTGCCCCCCGGCAGGAGGAGGAGCCTCACACTGCTGTAGGCAGCAGCGGCAGCTTGGAGCAGAGAGACGACGCAGGTTTGGACTCTCAGCCTACTCCTCTTCATCCCTTCATGCTGTCACCTCTACATCTGGGCTCAGCGCTCTGGCTGCACCCCTTACCTTCATTTTCCTCTTCACCACTGCACCCCTCCTCCTCCTCCTACTACTCCTCTCGCTCCGTACTGACGGGTGAGGTTTCACTCCTTTTTGTTTAAAGTCATCTGTCACTTCTTCGCTACATTGCACTGGGATTTTTTTTTTTTGTTCTTGTTCTTAACTCTCTCCGTCAGAAACAGTTCTGCTGAAACTGGGTTACACAGTGAAGTGTGTGTGTGTGATTGTATACTTGTACTTGTTACATAGTGGGGACTGAAGCTTATTTCACCAGAGTGAGGACATTTTTGGAATGTGAGGACATTTTGGTCCTCTCTTTTTCAAAGGCCTGTTTGAGGGTTAAGACTTGGTTTTAAGCTTTGGGTTGAAATAAGGTGAAGGTTAAGGTGAGGTTTCTTTGGGGTTTGGCATTTAGCTTTAATGGTTAGGTTAAGGTAATGGGCTTGAGATTGCAGTATGTTACTAAAGGTCCTCACAAAGATAGAAGCACCTTACACCATACCTTCTCTCTTTCTCTCTGTGTGTGCAGACCAGCCAATCAGTGTGGAGACATGCAGAGCTCTGACCAATGAGCTGCAGAGCTGCTTCAAGAGAGCCACACACCTGTACAGGAAGGTGAGTGTGTGATTTGACGATGTTTATCAGAGTCAGACATAAATAGAATTATGTACATGTTGAAGTTAAAACTTACCTTAGGGAAGGCCATTTGCGTCCTGACCCAGTAGGTAAAAGAAATCAGGTGTCGTTGCCAGATTGGGAGACTTTTTAGTATCATTCAAGTGAAAAGTTAGACTGTAGGTCAACACATCAGCTCCTCATGAAGTAGCCATAGGACAGTGGAGCGCAGGGTTAAGGTTTTGAAGACAGAAGAAGTCTTGGGGAGACCAATGACATCAGCAGCAGACCAATGTTTTCAGACAACTTCTCAGTCTGACACTCACCTGTCTTTCTCTCCTCCAGGTGAGCGGCTCCTCCCACAATGACTCCACACCTGACCAACATCAGATGGCCGTCGTCCTATCAGAAGCCTTCCAGGCCATGAGGGCGGAGCTCGACTCTCTGCCACTCGGCGCCCCGAGCATGCTGGGAGTGGAGGGGGGGTTGGGAGGAGTGGGGGAGGTGAAGACGGCAGCTCTGCTGGAAGAGTATTCTCTGCTGCTGCTGCAGGCCGTTCACAGGAGGATTAACAACACTACAGACTGAACACTACTCCTCTTCATCATCTCCTCCTCCTCTTTCTTATCTCTTCTTACCTTTGTCCTTTTTGCTTCAGCTCTTCCTCGCCTTATTTCTTTTTATCTACTCTGTCTCTGGTCTACCTCCTCTTCCTCCTTTTTACTTTTCCTCATCTATTCAACCTTCCAGCTTTGCTCTTCATCTTTTTCCTCTCAGTCCTTCTTGTCCTTTTCATCCACAACCATCTTCTTCTAGTTTTCCTCCTCATATTCTTCTTCATCCTCCCTCCCCGCTTTCTTGTTTTCCTCCTCTTCTGTCTGGTCCTGTTTCCAAATCCTCCATCTTTTTGTCCGTCTTTTTTTTATCCTCGTAGTCTTTTCCCCCTCGTCTCTTTTACTTAACTACTTTGCCTCCTTGCTTTCCCCTCCTCTTCCTCCTCCTCATCTTCACAGATGAAGGATCTGAAGCCATTCTGATTTCGTCTGGACTTTTATTCCCTTTTTACTGTTATGCAAGAATCTCTCTGGTCTTAAGGAACGACATGTTTTTTAGAAACTGAAGTTTTTATCAACTTGTTTTTTAAAAGACATTTTTCCTTTTTCATTCCCGTCGTTTGTTTGGAGGGAATCTGAACAGCTCGTTTGGATCAATGATTATTGATTAGTGTCGTAGAGACATTGATGTTAGACTGTAGAGACTTTTTAAAGGAGTAAACAGCAATATGAGATGTTTTGTCACACTGTTTGATTTGAACAAACTTTAATGTTCTTCTGTTTGATGTAAATGTCATTTCCTGAGTTCACTTGAATCCAAAACAGACTTCCTGTTTGAAATGTCACAGCGAGTTCAAGTGAGATTTTAAGTTTGTATTTATTCTCTTGATGTTACAGTTTGACTGTCAGACTACTGAACACTGACTCTTTATCCTTCACCAGACTTCACAAACTGAGCGCCATGTTTTTCAAAGTTATTTTTAATTGTAACAGGAGGATGTACATTTTTATAATTGTTATTAAAACGAACACTTTTAGGGATTTTTGGGTTTAAATTAGGGGTCAAATTGTTTCTAACAGTTTGTTGTAACGGCAACTTTCTCACTAACCAACAGGTCAAAGTTCAGTTTGAAACGTTTTCATGTTTTTTGTCAAAATCTAATAAAAGTTTGGGACTTATTTTCAGTTTTGTTTTATTAAGGTAAAGAATATTTATTAGCTTAATAAGTGTAAACATTATTTTACTGTCAGTCCATCCTGGTTGTATCAAGAGGAAGTCTCTCACCCTACCAAAACAAAAGTCCAGTCTCTAGTTTCCAGCCTGATACCTTAAAGGATAGTTTGCTGAGAGGACGTCTCCTCGTACCCTGATCCTGGGTCTGTCTTGTCAGAGGGGGAACAGCAGGAAGCCCGAGAACACGCTGAAGTTTCGGGAGTCGTCATAGAGCCGGTAGCTGGCCGGAAGACTGAGGCGGACCTTGTCACCCTGCTCCAGCTGCAGAGCCACGCCGTTGGACGTAGAGGCATAGCCGCCGTGGTCATTCAGGTCCAGGTTGAAGAGTATTGGCTGGTTGTTCCTGTACAGGTAGACTCCCATGTAACCCTTCAGGTAATCTGCAGCCGTGAAGCTGAAGAAGTAAAGTCCTCTGACAGGAGCTATGAACACGCCTGACAGACACAGATCAGGGTGATGTGAACCCACATACATATTTATTATGTTAATACAGAACACGAAGAATTCTCCACCAAAATTCATCATGTCATTATACAAACTAACTGCTGCTGCGTTTGAGGGCATCAGAGAATTAATAACTAAAAAACCTTGAGTTAATAATGATTCATTTGTTTATCAGAAAAACAGGAGGTTTTATTCATTATCATTTTTAACTTTAAACATGACAGTAAACCTGAGCGTTGTGTCAGGATCGTAGTTTACCTGCAGTCTGGTTGTAGGCTCGGCCAATGTTGGTGATGGTTTTGGAGAAGATAAGAGTCCTCTCCTCATTGAACGGTCCGACTGATCCTGAATCAGTCAGACCAGCTGAGAACGCCACCTTCAGGTCATCTGCAAGAAAAAAGTTTCACTTCAATGTTTTAATGTAATAAAAACACACTTCATAACGACAGTTACAGTTATAATAATCTTTTTTATGTATTAAGAGTCAAATATTTTACATCCTAAAGGAATTTTAAATATTTAACATTAACATTTTTCCCTCATTTTCTGTTAATAATTAAAAGTTTCACAGAATGTTATGATTTTCTTCACTTTAATGCACTAAATTAATCTATTAATTACCAGGGGCTATTAAAATGAAGATATTTGGGAACAAAAAATGATTCAGTGACATAGTAATTTAGAAGCTTCAACAATTTGGTCACTCTAAATTTGTTTCATTTCATCATTATGATTCATCCACCTGCCATACATGCATATAATGAATGTACTGCTTGTTTTAGTTATTTATCTTTGTCATTTTCCAACTTAAACCTAATATAAACAAGAAAAAATAGAAATAGTAATAACAGTGATAAAAATAATAACAATAGTGAATCATTCATCTCTGAAGCAGCAACAAACCAAAGCAAGTTAATCTGACCGTAAAGGTGTAGGCCAAAGCCTCAGCTCATTGCACCCACCCTTTTTACATTAAGAGTTTTGTACTTTTCACTTTAGATTTATTTATTTATTTAAAATGAAAGGAACAAGCAAAACACAATATATACTATATATCCTAATGCAAGGGTAGGCAACCTGATTTTCTGGAGTTGCGTGCAGCTCTTTAACCCTTCTCCTGTGGCTCTATGTGGCTTTGATTAAAAATTATATGTAAATGAATAACAACTATTTTTAACATTTTAATTTTCATTTATCATCATTGTAGACCAAAGGGAAACATTTTCCAGTTGTAAAAATGTGTAGCCTATACACTTAATAAAAAAATATTTTTAACATTTCTTTAACTTAATTGTGCATCATACAGCAACATCCTGGAGCTTTTTCCTAAATTTTGGTGAACAATAGCAGGGCTAGTTTTGAGTTTACCTAGCTAGGCTGGGAATTGATTACAAATCCAAAAAAGAAGAAGTCTCAGATGAAGAATTTAATAGTGCTTGGACAGATTTGTTTGCTTTCATAGACAACACTGCAATGCTTGAGTACCAAATAATCATAAGTGGCCCACTGGAGAGTAACAACTTTGTGGTAAAACATAAAAATGAACGCTCATTTAGAACTATTCGTAATGATGATAGGCTTTTTTTTTATTTATTTTTTTTTAATTAGTCCAAAATGGCTCTTTTGATATTAAAGGTTGCTGACCCCTCTCCTAAAGTCACAAACAAATATTCATATACACACACAGCCGTTAACCATTTTGTATTTGTGAATCATCTTATTTCTATTAATTTTTTTAAGTCTATCTATATTGTTTCTATTTTCTGAAATTCATCATGCTCAAACTGTTTCATAGTTTCACTCTTCATTTTTAATTTCTCTAAACTTACTGTTATATATTTTTATTACTTTAATTATTCTGGTTAAAACAAATACATGATTATTTCTTTAGTTATAAAAAAAAAAAAAAAAGTCCTGAGTCCAAACCTGAGTCTGTGTTTTTGAGTTGCTGCAGACGATCCGCAGTTTCATTAATTCTGAAGCTCAAAACTAAAAATCAGAAAACGAAGTGAAGACAAAAACTTTTTAAAAGAAAAATGCAGCTAGAGTCCTGAGTGTTACCTGTGCTTTCTGTCTTCAGATCTTCCAGCTGTTTCTCACTGACACTCAGTCTGACCTCCAACTCTAAAGAGGAAAGTTCAGGGTTCATGGTTTAATTAATCAATAGTAAATAATAAAAGTAACATTGAACAGTTAATGATGTTACCTGCACTGTGATTCTCCAGTTGTTCCAGCTGTGTCTCAGTGGATCTCAGTCTGACCTCCAGAGCTGATCAACAGTCAGATTTTATTTACTTAAATATTAACAGATTTAAAATCGTCAGTGAAGTCCAGATCAAAAACATACATATTAATAAAAGTATTAATAGAGATATAACTGTACCTGTACTGTTGTTGTGACTGTCTGTCAGTCTGGACTCCATCAAGGAAATTTGGACAGAGTGAACTGAAAACAAGAACGAAAGTTCTCTATGAAAATGTTACAGTAATATTATGCACTTTAATTAGTTTAATAAAGTAATTACTATTGTAAAACTCAATCATGATGGTTCACTACTTTAGTCAAAGGTTCAGCAGATTTTGTGAAGTACACTCATGTTCTTGGGTTCAACAAGAACCATCAGGATTCACTCATGTTTATAAAGGAGTTCCTCAGGGAACAATCAGGGATCCTCTACAGTTTCAGTCTGAAGATTCTCTACATGTTTTTTCTCTGAGCTAAAAACTTTGACTCTGCTTCAGACTCTATCACATTATGACAATTTCATGGTTGTTTATTTCTCCATATATAATTCCATTTGAACTCAAATTGTTACCTGTTTTTTCTGTCTTCAGATCCTCCAGCTGTTTCTCACTGACACTCAGTCTGACCTCCAACTCTAAAGAGAAACCAGTTCAGGTTTCATGGTTTAATTAATTAATCATTTAATGTAATATTGAAGAGTTGATGGTGTTACCTGCACTGTGACCCTTCAGTTGTTCCAGCCATGTCTCAGTGGATCTCAGTCTGACCTCCAGAGCTGATCAACAATCAGGTTTTATTCATTTATATATTAAGTCTGTATTTAAACTCCCCAGTAAAGTCCAGACCAAAAACATACATATTAATAAAAGTGTAATATAAATATAACTCTACCTGTAGTGTTGTTGTGACTGTCTGTCAGTCTGGACTCCATCAAGGAAAGTTGAACAGACTGAACTGAAAACATAAAATCAGCATAAACAAAAGTTATCTATGAAACTGTAACAATAATATTAAGCATTGTAATGAGTTTGATAATGTAATTAAAATTGTAAAAAAAAAAAAACCTCAATAATGGTGGATCATTTCTCAGGTCAAAGGCTCAGCAGGTTCTGTGACCAATGTTGGATCCTCCACAGTTACAGTCTGAGGATGCTCGATATATTTTTCCTCTGAGCTAAAAATTTTGACTCTGTTCTTGACTCTTTATCACATTATAATAATTTCATGGTTAGCTACCTTCTTTGTATATATTTTAGATTAATTCAGTTTAAACCCTAAAAGTGTTACCTGTGTTTTCTGTCTTCAGATCTTCCAGCTGTTTCTCACTGACACTTAGTCTGACCTCCAACTCTACAGAGGAAACAGTAAATATCTTAATCATTAATGACTAATTTAACACTTGTGTTAATTAAATAATAAAGTAAGTATTACTGTACCTGTAGTGTTGTTGTGGCTGTCTGTCAGTCTGGACTCCATCGAGGCAAGTTGAACGGACTGAACTGAAAACATAAAATAAATCAGACACTAACAGCTTATTGGGTTCTTAAACTTATACTAATTTTAACGTTCATGTTTACTAAGTTTAGTTTGATCACTGAATTAAACACAAAGTAGGTGTTACACATAAAGTATTTACTAAATATTTACAGCCACTAACTGCAGGTATATTGTGTGGCTAACTGACAAAGCTAACAGTAGCATGCTAATATCTGAGCTAATATCTTAGATTAAAAAGGTAATAGGCCTATGGTTCTTTATCAGACTGCTTGTAAATACATTTAGAAACAAATAATATACTTGAAATTACAAAAAAGTGCTAATAACATCAATTTCATTCGTTAGCTTGGCATAGCCCGATATTTCTCACTCATTCTAATCAGTATGAAAATAATGAACTCTAAAACACATTTCGAACTAGAATTACAGATAATCTTAATCCCACCAACATGAAGAATTTCTGTTTGTTAAAATGTGGAACACCTGATAATAAATGATGAAAGTAAATCACCTGAACTTTCAGTCTGTAACTTCATCATCAGGCGGTCAGCATCACTCAGTTGTCTCTCTAGATCTGAAAACAAGAAAACAAACCAAAGTAATGTTTAGCTGTTTGGTGTTAAACAGTTAAAATGTTGAAGTTGGGTTGCTCTTCTGTTTATGAATCTTCACCTTTAGTTTGAGTTCTCAAAGTTGATAGATCAAAGCTGTAAGCTGAAACAAATTTATATAACAGATTATAATATAACAAGCAAACACCTCATCAATAATAATTACATTTTTTATATCTGAGTTATATGTGTTTTTGATAATGTGTTCACTGATAATATAAATTTATACGTAGTAATAAGTAATAAATTCTGACCTGTAAAGTTACTCTGCAGCTCGTGGATCAAATCGTCTCTGACTCTCAGTTTGGTCTGTATATCTGCAGGATGAACGGAGGAAAGACAGTTTCTCTTTAAATATGACTAAACAACTGACCGATCATAAAATTAAATACTGATTGTTTTGTGAATCAATGACCTGTTTTAGATTAAAGTTTCTAAAAATAAAAAATGGCTGTCATAATTAATATTAGCAGCTATTTTACAGAAATTCCTAAAAAAAATAGACAAATTATCTATATCATGATAACAATAATAATAATGTAAAATGCTGGTAATTTTTTCTTACCTTCGATTTGTCTCTTCAGCTGGTTTTCAGTGGCATTCAGTCTGAACTGCAGCACTGACACACAGTCACATGAACAAAATGTCAGTACCTCTTCAACATCCGATTTAACCTGTTCGTCAGATCATGGACTCACCTGAGTCGAGGTTCTCAGCAGCTTCCAGTCTGGAGTTGATTTGTGTCAGCAGAGCTGCAGAAAGGAAACACTTAAGTAGCAGGTTTGCAGTCATGTGACTTTATGCAGTTGACCTCTGACCTGATCACTGGTCCTCGGAACATCTCTGATGAACAGGTTCAACCACACATTCGTCCCCTCACTCCAGATACGAATAATGTTATTACTAAGAACGTATATTTCATTTTTGACATTTAAAAAAAAAAAAAAAAGGAATATTTCAGACTTATCAGAAATATTGAAATATTGAAATGTGTGTTATGTGGATGTACAGATATTTGTACAGATATTTTCTGCTCTGGTGACAATTTACAACAGCTTCTGCAGGTGGTCACATCAGAATTGAATAAATTAAAGATGTGGTTTGACTCAAACAAATCATCATTAAATCTGAGCAAAGCCAAACTAATGCTGTTTATAAATTGAAAAATAAATACTCAAGTATTTATTAAGACAGACGATGTTATTATTGCAGGAGTATACGAAAACGAATTTCTTGGTGTGATTAAAGACCACAGAATCTGGCTGGAACCACATAGCATATGTAAGAGCAAAGTTGACAAGGAGTGTTACAGTTTTGGGCAAAGCCAGACACATATTGGACTACAAAGCATTATATACTCTGTACTGTTCTCTGATATTGCCAAATTTAAATTATTGTGTTGAGGTTTGAGGAAACAACTACAAAACCACCCTACAGCCATTATCCATACTGCAAAAAAGAGCCATACGAATTTTCACAATGTTAGATATCGGGAACACACTAATTACCTGTTGTTGTTTTTTTACAACTTAAGAAGTAGTTAAATTTGAAACAACGTTGTTTTTGCACCACTCTGAAAAGGATGTGTAGTATATCAGTTTGTGGGGTGATTTTGTGGAACGCACAGGTTGAAGAAATCAAACAAAGTAAAGATATCAGAGAGTTTAAAAACAGGTACAAAGACAGTGTCTTCACAAGGTACAGAAATGAGTAGAGGGAAGTTAAAGCACACTCAGGGTGCGACTGTAGTCAGTATTCCCAATACTGATTTTCAGATTTCTTTTTATACACCGGGTAATGTTGGTTATCAGGTGTAAAGATGTGTAGTGGTGTAAATGTTTGGTTGATTCACGGTGCGGAGCGTGTGTTTATGTAATAGTTTATAGTTTGGGATAATGGGTGGGGCTAGACAAGCAAGTTGCTTCTTCCTACTGCTTTTCGGACATGAACCATAATTTATGTTTCTCTTTGTAAGTCGGTTCATGATTTATTGTTTGTCTCTGTTTTGTAGAACTTTTCTTCTACAATATATATATATATTTTTTTTTAATGTTCGAAATAAATAAATCAAAATCAAATCAATTTACATTTTGATTTGGACAGTTTGTTACACTTCTGTTAAAGATCCATATTAGTTGTTTTTAAAAAGAAATCGCTGCTATAATTAGGTACAGTAACCAGCTGTCAAGAGGAAACTTTCAATTGCCTAAATTATGAACTTTACATTTAAAAGAAAAACATATAATAATAGAAACAGCATACAAAAAAATAATTGAATATAACTGTAAAACAATCATATATTAATAACACTATTGCTTTGAAGTCCCACTGGCATGCCCTGGAAACTGCAGTGTTCATTTACAGCTACTTTATCAGTCAGCTGATCAATTAATCAACAAGTCTCTACATTAGAGAGCTTACCTTTGTTCTGTGTCTTCAGCTCATTCACTGCAGCCTCAGTGACTCTCAGCTGGACCTGCAACTCTGACAGGAAAAACATCTCATGTGTTTCATATATATATAAATATGTATATATATGTATATAAATATTAAAATAAAGACATGACGTTACCTTCAGTGTTTCTCTCAGCTGCTGTCACTCTGTCTGAAACAGAAAACATCACATATTAAACTAAAACATCTGAAAAAACAAACAGCTGATTTATTTACATGATGTAACTGAGGTCACCTGTGTTTTCTGTCCTCAATCTGTCCACCTGACCCTCAGTGACATCCAGTCTCAGACTGACAGCTGACAGGTTGGCTGCATGGACTGAAATCAGTTTTTAACCGTTTATTAAATACATTTTACTTTAATAACCTGCTGATCATCAAACGTTTCTCTTAAATCCAAACAGAAACAGTTACTTTAAGGAGAGGAAGGTCTCAAACATCTCCATCAAAATCATTTATGGTGTTCCTCAGGGAACCTCCTCGGGTCCTCTGTAATTTTTATTAAGGCAGTCTGAGGGTGAAGGCTCGCCGTAAACGTCAAAATCATCATTTATAATCGGAGAGAAACCATCTGTACTACCTGCCTGTGAATTAATTGGTACTTTTATAAGTACTTTAGCTATTTCTTTACTTGCTAGCTGAATGATTATGCCTATTACAGACTGTGATATGAGTAAGTCTAATAAGTCAGAATGGAGCTTTAGACTTCCCAGTGTTCTCTTATCACAAGAGTGCTGACTTGTGACACTGGATTCCTGTCAAATGTAAGATTTAATTTTAAACCCTCAAACTGTCATATTGGGAGAACCTGACTGGGATCTTGTCAGGTGTTAAAAACATCAGGGAGTTGATGGTTTTATAATTAAATAATTACCAAACATGAGAAGAAGTAAGCAGGTAAATCAGTCAACTGAAGCTCAACAAAGCAAGGTGGTTATTTAATAAAACACAAACTTACATTGAAGAGTTGGTGATGTTACCTGCAGTGTGATCCTCCAGCTGTTTCAGCTGTGTCTCAGTGGATCTCAGTCTGACCTCCAGAGCTGATCAACATAACAGTTTTTATTTGGAGTTTTACTAAGATTCAACTCCTCAGTAAAGTCCAGATCAAACAGACAAATCTAAAAAAAAATATAAATATAATATAACTCTACCTGTAGTGTTGTTGTGGCTGTCTTTCAGTCTGGACTTCATTAAGGACAGCTGGACAGACTGAACTGAAAATACAGAATCAGCACAAACACATGTTTCTATAAAATGTTATAATAATATTTATTGTATTTACTTAAATAACGTAAATACTATTTAAATGTTTTTATTTCCATTTATTACTTGTCTCAGAGGATCAGTAGGGTCTGTGTAGAATCCTCATATATTTCGGTTCTACATGAACTATCAGGGTTCATTCATGTTTATAAAGGATTTCCTCAGGGAACAATGTTGGATCCTAAACAGTTTCAGTCTGAGGATGCTCTACGTGTTTTTTCTTTGAGTTAAAAAGCTTTAACTTTACTCCCAACTCGTTATCACTTCATAACAATTTCATGGATAGCTAATTCATTTATATATAATAATACATAAGTATTAATGTACAGTTAGTTTGAAATGTTTGAGTGTTACCTGTGTTTTCTGTCTTCAGATCTTCCAGTTGTTTCTCACTGTCGCTCAGTCTGACCTCCAGAGCTGAACAGGAAATTGTTCACGTTAAATTTTAAAGGTTAAATTTATTATCTCATAAAGGTAATGATGAAAAGATGATGATGCTACCTGCACTGTGATTCTCCAGCTGTGTCTCAGTGGATCTTAGTTTGACCTCCAAAGCTAATCAACAATCAGATTATATTCATTTATATAGTTAGTTAGTCTGGATTTAAAGTCTCCAGATCAGAAAGATGATTGTTGATTAAAAAATTAACATAAATGTTACCCTACCTGCAGTGTTGTTGTGGTTGTCTGTCAGTCTGGATTGGATCAAGGAAAGTTGGACAGACTGAGCTGAAAACACAATAAATGAGAAAAAAAAACAAACAAAAATCTACTGTAAAATATAAAAAAGAAAGTTTAATGATCTGTAATAGAAACAGATAAAGTATATAATTTCTATCAATGAAAATGTCATAAAGGTTCCTACAAGGACCATTAGGGTAATGACGGAGTTCCTCAGGGAACCTTACTGGATCCCCCAGTGTTTCAGTTTGAAAATTTACTGAATGTTTCTTTTTTTCTTTTCAGTTGTAAACTTTGACTCAACTCCAAACCCTTTGTCACCTTATATGAATTTATTTATGTATAATAATACATTAGTATTAATCTTCAGTTAGTTTTTCAAGTTCAGAGCTTTACCTCTGTCTTCTGTCTTCAGATATTCCAGTTGTTTCTCACTGTCGCCCAGTCTGACCTCCAGAGCTGAACAGGAAATCATTCACATTTGATTTCAAAGGTTTAATTAATGATATCACAAATAATAATAATGATGAAAAGATGATGTTACCTGCACTGTGATTCTCCAGCTGTTGCAGCTGTGTCTCGGTGGATCTCAGTCTGACCTCCAAAGCTGATCAAAAAACATTTTTACTTATTCATAAATTTACTGTGTCTGGATTGAACATCTTTAGTTAAGTCTAGATTAGATACATACATATTAATACAAACATTAACATAAACATAACTGTACCTGTAGTGTTGTTGTGACTGTCTGCCAGTCTGGACTTCATCAACGAAAGTTGAGCAGACTGAACTGAAAACACAAAATAAATCAGAAACAAACAACTTCTGACCTTTTGGACTTTTCTGTGTGTCACAGTGCCCCCTGGAGGCATTTCTATCATTTACCTGTGTCTTCTGTCTTCAGATATTCCAGTTGTTTCTCACTGTCGCCCAGTCTGACCTCCAGGGCTGAACAGGAAATCGTTCACATTTGATTTCAAAGGTTTAATTAATGATATCACAAAGGTAATGATGAAAAGATGATGATGTTACCTGCACTGTGATTCTCCAGCTGTTGCAGCTGTGTCTCGGTGGATCTCAGTCTGACCTCCAAAGCTGATCAAAAAACATTTTTATTTATTCATAAATTTACTGTGTCTGGATTGAACGTCTTTAGTTAACTCCAGATTAGAAACATACATATTAATAAAAACATTAACATAAACATAACTGTACCTGTAGTGTTGTTGTGACTGTCTGTCAGTCTGGACTTCATCAAGGAAAGTTGAGCAGACTGAACTGAAAACACAAACTAAATCAGAAACAAACAACTTCTGACCTTTTAGTCTTTTCTGTGTGTCACAGTGCCCCCTGGAGGCATTTCTATCATTTACCTGTGTTTTCTGTGTTCAGATTTCCCAGCTGTTTCTCACTAACACTCAGTCTGACCTCCAGCTCTAAAGAGAAACCAGTTCAGGGTTCATTCATGTTTATAAAGGAGTTCCCCGGGGAACCATGTTGGAACCTCCACAGTTTTAGTCTGAAAAATTACTAAAGGTTTCTGTTTGCAAATGTTTTTTTTTTTCATTATTGAGCTAAAGGCTTCAGCTCTGTTCCAAACTGTCTGTCACTTTATACAATTTCAGATGTACACTTAGTGTCTACTTTGTTGGGTGCATTTGTACAATTCATGTTAATCCAATACATCAGCTCTGTCACATATTCTACCTTTACAAAGTTTATAATATTCAGTTATGGTTAAAACTTCCCAAGATTTGTATACATTTACTTTTGGGATCATAGTTACTGATGGCGTTGAACTAAACTGTAAAGATGTACCCTATAAAGTTGCCACAAAGTGTAATGTACAGATCTATCATAAACGTTCCTACAAGAACCATCAAAATGACAAAGGAGTTCCTCAGGGAACCTTCGTGGATCCTTCACAGTTTTTGTTTGAAGAATCACTACAAGTACTGTCTGACTAAAAAAAGTGTACTTTTCACTATCTTTTTATTCAGATAAGATTTAATACCCACCATCTAGTTTTAAATATTCAGAGTGTTACCTGTGTTTTCTGTCTTCAGATCTTCCAGTTGTTTCTCACTGGCACTCAGTCTGACCTCCAACTCTAAAAAGAAAACAGTTCAGGATTCATTTATGTTCATAAAGGAGTGCCTCAGGGAACCATATTGGATCCTCCAGTTTTAGTCTAAAGAAAATCACTAAATGTTTTTCTTTTTAGCTAAAAACTGTTAATCTACACACAACTAGTTAGCACTTTATAATTATTTCATGGTTAGTTAATTCATTTATTTATATAATACATAAGTATTAAGTTAGTTCAGAGTGTTACCTGTGTTTTCTGTCTTCAGATCTTTCAGCTGTTTCTCACTGACATTGAGTCTAGCCTCCAACTCTAAAGACAAAACAGTTCAGGGTTAATGTGTTTGTAAAGGAGTTCCTCAGTTAACCATGTTGGATCCTCCTCAGTTTCAGTCTGAAAAAATTCCTAAATGTCTTTCTTATACTATTTAACACATTTACACGTTATATTAATTTCATGGTTAATTAATTTATATATAATAACACATTAGTATCAATGTACAGTTAGTTTTAAATGTTCAGAGTGTTACCTGTAATGTCTGTCTTCAGATCTTCCAGTTGTTTCTCACTGACGCTCAGTCTGACCTCAAGAGCTGAACAGGTAACCATTTTTGTTTAACTTAAAGGTTCAATTAATGATTAATTAAAGGTGATCACTAAGAACTGATTGTGTTACCTGCACTGTGATTCTCCAGTTGTTTTAGCTGTGTCTCAGTGGATTTTAGGCCGACCTCCAGAGCTGATCAAAAAACATTTTTATTTATTTATAAATTTACTGAGTCTGGATTTTAATTCTTCAGTAAAGTCCAGATCAGATACATACTAATAAATGTTAATATAAATGTAACTGTACCTGTACTGTTGTTGTGACTGGCTGTCAGTCTGGACTCCATCAGGGAAAGCTGAACAGAATGAGCTGAAAACACAAAATAAACCACAAACATACAACTGGGGACGTTTCTTTGTTTCACAGTGCACTGTAGTTGCACATGTAACAACATAAAGCAGAAGTAAAGGAAGTGGGCAGAGACACCTGTTGGTCAGTAATTCAATCCAATAGTTTTCTAAAAAATAGCCATATTAGTTACAGTCAGAAGAATCTTTACATGTGTCTCTTTAAGTCAAACAATTTAACAATATGCAAATCTTTTTACATCAGTTTCTATCATTTACCTGTGTTTTCTCTCTGCAGATCTTCCAGCTGTTTCTCATCGACACTCAGTTTGACCTCTAACTCTAAAGTGGAAACAATTCAGGGTTCATTCATGTTTATTTTTGTTTATTTATGTTCATTTTGGTTACAACATCCCAAGAGTTGTTAATTCAACTATACATACTTAGTGGTGCTGTTAAACTGGACTGAATGAAATTCTACAGATGTACACAATAAAGTGGCCACTGAGTGTGATTACAGTTTGAACATAAAGGTTCCCACAAGAAGTCTGAAGAATCACTACATGCACTGTTTGAACTAGAAAAAAAGTTTACTTTTCACTTTTTGTCATTTTGTTCAGTGTACATTTTAATACAAACAGTTTTAAATATTTAGAGTGTTACCTGTGTTTTCTGTCTTCAGATCCTCCAGCTGTTTCTCACTGACACTCAGTCTGACCTCAAACTCTAAAGAGAAAACAGTTCAGGGTTCATTTGGAGTTCCTCAGGGAACCATGCTGGGTCCTCCCACATTTTATATTTGAAAAATCACTAAATGTTCCTCTTTTTCTTTTTAGCTAAAAACTTTGACTCAACACCAAACTATTCAGTGCTTGATAATAATTTCAGGGTTAGTTAATTCTTAATTTACAGTTAGTTTTAAATGTTCAGAGTGTTACCCGTGTTTTC